>NC_090748.1:37006165-37011165 GCF_036898095.1 Palaemon carinicauda
GGCTTGGAGGTTGTGTACACTCTTATCCCGGCATCCATTCTATTTTTCTTCTAAGTGCTGTACCTGTCCCGGCTGCCGGCCTATGAGGCCGGCAGCCGGGCAGGTGTAGTCCTCTGGTTCTTTTGCTGCCGGCTGGCATCGGTCTTGTACCTTTGCCGGCCGGCTTATGTCAGCCCTTGTCTGCCGGTCACCAAGAGTGTGGCCGGCAGCTGGGTACTACCTTGTGTAGTTGGTGGCCGGCAGCCATTGCCGGCCAACACTGGCTGTTACCGGCCGGCAGTTGCTGCCGACCGGCACAGGCATTTGAACCAGAGTGCTGCCGCCCTATAGCTTTTAAGTAGTATACTTTAAAGCTAGTTGTGGTGTGTGCCGGCCGGCAAAGGCAGGCCGGCACACATCCCCCTATACTGTACTAGTATTCTTCTGTATAGCATATACAGTAAGAGGAAAACTATAGTAAAGGTTTTGGTACAGCACTGTGTCTTCTAACACTATTGTGTTTTCTTGCACGCCCCTTTGCTGTTGCCCTCAGATAGGAAGCTGAGTTCTTCCCTGTCTATTATCCAGGATTTTAAAATCATTGCTTAGGTGTGAGCTCCACCTGTTTCCTCTGGAAACCTTGCATTGGTTACTCTAGAAGAGATAAACCATTTTTGATTTTATTATCTGGAAGGCTGCAACAATGGGTTGTGAGGGAAACACAAGTGTGTGTCTTTCCTTTATGAATTGTTATGCTATACTATGCATATCCAGTGATACATAGTTCACTTGATCCTCATGGAAATTTCTTCTCTTTACAGGAGGACCCTCCGAAGTGCGGAAATGTTTTCTGCAATGTCCGCAGCAAGAACCTCTGCGGACATGAGTGTTGTAGGAGACATGCAGCATGCGCTGTCTTCAAGGATGATCTCCAGTATTGGGACCCTCAGGTATGTACTGTATGCACTAACCTGATTACTGAGGCTTTTGATTTCCCTAGAACGGCGGAATCAAGGGATATAGCAAGAGAAAAGCTTCGTACTTGGGTAAGGGGCTTCAAGAAGAACACCTCTGGCCCTTATCTTCCAAGTGAGAAGATGAGGGCGTATCTTTTTCCCCAGGCATCAGCTGATGCAGTGATTCCCCAGCCTCAAGAGGAGATCCCTCAAGATCAAGTCCAGGTGGACGTGGAAGTCGCAGTTGCGATGCAAGACATCCAGTTAGATGACAGGATGTCTGACCTGGACGAACGTTTGGAACAAGACCTCCTGGCAGAAGGTCAGGATGAAGTTCAAACCCCGGATGTCGTAGAGGATGAGGTCGACGAGGTGTCGGCTATTCCGGTTCAGATTCCGGATCCTATCCCCTCAACATCGGCTGGTCTCCCAGTAGAACTGGGACAGGCCCTCTCTTCGATTGTTGGAATGATCCAACAAATGCAGAAGGAGAATCAGGAGAAGGCGGCTGCTATGGAACTGCGTATGCAGTCCCTGGCAGAATCACGTGGACCCCGGAAAGGGCTCATTGTGAAAGACCTTCCCGTATGCTCAGATGCTAACCCCTGGAGGTATGCTGAGCACATGCCAATGACGACTGGAAAGATCGTCATCTCGGATAAGCTGGGTTCAGTTCCACTAGAGGAGGTGGAATTTTGGCCCAGCAAGGCATCATATCCGGACTGCTATGTCCGGCTGAGAAAAGAACCAGCTTCAAGGGAGGAGACAGAGCCGAAGAAGGTCATAATTATGGACCACGCTAAGGCTCAAGCCCTACTTTCATCCTCGATGAAAGAGAGGGGCTTCTCTAACTCGAAGGTAGCTGCATTGAACAAGAAGCTCCCTTCTTTTGTGTCCTCTCCTGCTAGAGCCTTCCCCTTTTTACAGAAAGGGTTTGCGGCTGTCCTAAAGGCAGTCGAGGCCGGCAAGTCTTGCCCCTCCCTGGAGGAGTGTAAACCCTTGTCGCTGGCCCTGCCTATGGACCACAAAGACTGGAAGGACGTCCATCTGACATTCTCAGTGGGAAAGTTGGAGGCTGATATTGCCGGACGGCAATTCAGCGAGGACCTCCCCAAGCTGTCCGACTCTCTTTTACGAAGAGAGTTCGAGACAAAAGAAAGACTGGCTGCCTCAATGTCTCATCAGACTACTCTTGAGACGATGGCAAGTGACCCCAAGGTCCATGAAATGTTCATGGTAGTGGCTAAGTCTCATCTAGCCACAGTGACGAAGGACCTTTATAGCTTCGTCAGGGCAAGGAGAGCTTGCAGGGAGTTCGTGTTTACCGGGGCCTCGGTGAGACACGAGCCAAGGAAGTTAATCTCCTCCAACATTTGGGGAAAAGACCTTTTCCCTACCGATGTGGTCAAAGAGGTTGTTGATAAGGCCGCCGTGGAGAATAGAAACCTTCTCCAGAAGTGGGGCCTGGCTATCAAAAGAAAATCTTCCCCGGATGAGGGTCCTCAACCAAAGAGGAAGAATATGAGGACTAGGCTACCGTCTCGGTCAGCCAAGCCTTTTAGACAGCAACAGCTACTGCAATTGCCATTGCCTCCAGTGCCCCAGATGGTGGCACAAACCCCGACTACTTTTCAGTGGCTACCCCAGGCTGTGCCAGGTCAGTCATCCACATTCACCCCAATGTTCGAAGGACCGTCTTCTTCCTTTCGTGCAAAACCTAGAGGAGCAGCCAGAGGCTCGTCTAGGCGCCCCTCAAGGGGAAGGGGATTCAGAGGTGGTCGTGGTCAGGGAGGCAAGACCTCAGGACGGCAGTCCAAGTGAAACGATACCGGTAGGAGGGAGACTGATGAAATTTTGGGATCGCTGGACCTTCGATCCCTGGGCCCAAAGCCTACTCAAGAATGGACTGGGCTGGAGCTGGTACAGCACTCCACCCCCGTGCCTTCGGTTTTTCCAACACTCCACCCCCGTTCTGGAGGAGTACGTTCAAGAACTGTTGGAGAAAAAGGTGATCCGAAAGGTGAAGTCCATCAAATTCCAAGGGAGGCTGTTTTGTGTTCCCAAGAAAGACTCGGAAAAGCTCAGAGTCATTCTGGACTTGTCGCCACTCAACAAGTTCATAGTGAATTGCAAATTCAAGATGCTAACACTGCAACACATAAGGACCTTACTGCCCAAGGGGCATACTCAGTCTCTATAGACTTGTCAGACGCCTATTGGCACATTCCAATCAGCCGTCGACTCTCCCCCTACCTAGGGTTCAGGCTACAACGGAGACTATACGCCTTCAGAGCCATGCCATTCGGGCTAAACATAGCCCCAAGGATTTTCACGAAGCTTGCGAGCGCAGCTCTCAAACAATTACGCCTAAAGGGAATTCAGGTAGTAGCCTACCTGGACGACTAGCTGGTGTGGGCAGCATCCGAGACGGAATGCTTGCAAGCTTCCAGTCAGGTGATCCAGTTCCTAGAGTACCTAGGCTTCAAGATCAACAGAAAAAAGTCTCGACTTTCTCCATCCCAAAGGTTCCAGTGGCTGGGAATCCACTGGGACCTTTTGTCACACAGTTTCTCCATCCCGACGAAGAAAAGGAAGGAGATAGCGGGCTCTGTCAAGAGACTTCTAGATTCCGAAAGGATATCAAGACGCGAACAGGAGAGGGTACTAGACTCTCTCCAGTTTGCTTCAGTGACAGACCCAGTGCTAAGAGCACAGCTAAAGGATGCAACCGGAGTTTGGAGAAGGTATGCATGAAACGCGCGAAGAGATCTGAGAAGACCAGTGCCGCCTCGGCTACGTACTCTTCTCAGGCCTTGGTCCCAAGCCAGACATCTAAAGAAGTCGGTTCTTCTTCAGCCACCTCCCCCGTCGATGACGATTCACTCAGACGCCTCAAAGGAGGGATGGGGAGGTCACTCTCATCAGAAAAAAGTCCAGGGGACTTGGTCCAAGCTATTCAGGACCTTTCATATAAACTTTCTAGAAGCTACGGCAGTGCTCCTTACCTTAAAGAAAGTCTCCCCGCGTCACTCGATCCACATAAGATTGGTGATGGACAGCGAGGTGGTTGTGAGATGCTTGAATCGACAAGGGTCGAGGTCACCACCTCTCAACCAAGTGATGTTAGCCATTTTCAGATTGGCGGAAAAGAAGAAGTGGTACCTGTCAGCAGTTCACCTTCAAGGAGTCCGCAATGTGACAGCGGACGCTCTATCCAGGTTCACACCGATAGAGTCGGAATGGTCCTTAGACGCAGGATCATTCTCCATCATTCTGAATCAAGTCCCAGAACTGCAGATAGACCTCTTTGCGACGAAAGACAACAAGAAGTTGACCCTGTACGTGTCCCCGTACGAGGACCCCTTAGCGGAAGCAGTGGACGCGATGTCCCTCGACTGGAACAGATGGTCCAGGATTTATCTGTTCCCTCCTCACAACCTTCTGTTGAGGGTCCTCAACAAACTGAGATCCTTCAAGGGGTAGCGGCAATAGTGGCCCACAAGTGGCCGAACAGTATGTGGTTCCCCTTGGCGTTGGAACTACAGATGAAGTTTGTGCCGCTACCACATCCAGTTCTGACCCAGCGAGTCCAGAAGTCGACTGTCTGCGCTTCATTACAGAAAACCCGGACCCTGCAGCTCATGATTTTCTCGCCCTTGCGGTGAGAAAGCGTTTCGGGATTTCGAAAGCCAGCATAGACTTCCTAGAAGAATATAAGTGCAAATCGACTAGAAGGCAATATGAGTCATCTTGGAGAAAATGGGTGGCCTTTGTAAAGGCAAAGAATCCGCAGGAGATCTCAACAGACTTCTGCTTATCTTTCTTCATCCACCTCCATGGCCAAGGGTTGGCAGCTAACACGATTTCAGTGTGTAGATCTGCTTTGATGAGACCCATTTTATTTGCCTTCCAGATCGACCTAGGTAACGAGATCTTTAATAAAGTTCCGAAAGCCTGCGCTAGGCTCAGACCTTCAGCACCTCCAAAGCCCATCTCATGGTCTTTAGACAAAGTTCTTCATTTCGCCTCCCTGTTGAGCAATGAAGAATGTGCGTTAAAGGATTT
>NC_090748.1:37021165-37031165 GCF_036898095.1 Palaemon carinicauda
TATATATATATATATATATATATATATATATATATATATATAAAGGAAAACATGATACAAGAATAAGAACAAGAAGTAAAATACATGGAACTATAACAAATGCATAAGGTTTGTGGATAATGAAGATCCGGCCACAAAACTCGGGTGAAAATAGACTTTCTTCGAACCACTCGACAACAACTAAATCCCCGTTCACATGTTCGAACATCACTTCAAACACTTGTCTGTCGAACTGCGTTTGACAAACCGTTTGATTGTGTAAATATGCCTTAAATTTGGTTTGTCTAATTAACGAAAGCAAAAGCCGGTGAAAAAGGAAAAAAAAATCTGACTATATTGAAATTTGTTCCCTACTTTTTCTACCATCTCTTTATCCAGAAAAAAAAAATTCTTTTGAAAACGAGGGATCTTACTTCTTTGGTAATAAATGCTCTTCCTTCTGGGCGGAAAACCAATAGTTTCCTCTGAAGAGTCGCCCCTTGCCGATTATTACAATAGTTTACTCGATATATTTCTTAGGTTAAAAAAAAAATGTAAATCGAATTCAAAAGTTGCCAGGAAAAGGATATATGTCTGTGTTTTTAGCCCATTCCATTCAACATACAATCAGACCTCATATTTAATTATTATTATTATTATTATTATTATTATTATTATTATTATTATTTTTATTATTATTATTATTATTATTATTATTATTATTATTATTATTATTATTTTCATACAACTTAATATCAAAACTATAGAAATACTCTAAACATCTAAATTAGATTTGTTTTGTTTAAATTTTTGATGCACACTTGCCTTTGAAATAATGATTAGAATAAAAAAAAAGAGTTCTAAGCCTATAATAGGACTCAAGACATTAATCAGTCAAGTGTGAGGAGGGTAAAGTTTAAATAAGTCAATTGAAAAGAATCTGAAGTTTACCAGTGCATAAAACTTTCCGTTAAAGCTACACTAAAAAGACAATGTAGCAATGAATAAAAGACTATCACGTTCTTCCAAACAGATGAGCGTAGGTGGGTCTTCTCGTAAGATCATAATTGAATTTGTAAGTAATAGTTTGTAAAGAGTACTTGTTGAGGGGCACCAGAATAACTAGAGGAATAAAATATCTGAAGTTCATCAGGGCTGTATTTGAGGCCTATTAAATCCATATAATGTGTATTTTGGCCTGGAAAATAGTTCAGTCTCATGAGAGTATACCTGGGTTCGTTTAATTTCTTAATAGCGATCTTAGCTCAAATTAGTGCTTGGTACAAATCATGGGACATGAAGGTAAATCTTAACTACGCTTAAAATAAAATTGCAAGTAGGTCGAGTACAGTGGCTCCTCAACATCCAGATATTTATAATGATAAAGTTTTTTTACCTTTACACAACTCGTAAAAAATGTTAGTTTTGATTCTTGGTTACAAATTAATTTTGAAAAACACATTCGGTCTGTTTTTTCACCAATTCCACACTAAAATAAAAATTGCTTTTTGAGAAAGTCTATTAAGATTCTCGGTGATAAACCTATCCTGAAGAAATATATAAATAGTTTCATTCTATCATGTTACAAACATCTTTTTCCTACCTGATCTTCAGTTGCTTACTGTCATCTTAATTTGTTGGACAAATATTTACGGTCTATTGAGTTTCTTATTCCTGTTCTTGCCCACTAATCTGAGGCACCATCGATTATTTATTTATTTATTTATTTTTTTATAAGATTTTTCATAATTCTGGGGTTTTAATATGAATTCATATCTTCTCAGAATGCGCCATCCTTTACTGAATATTCTGTTAATTATAACAATCTTGCCTGCTGCATCACAAGGCTCAACACTACATGGTATTCTAAAAGTGGAATAATTTATTTGGCCTGGCAGATTACTCGATGGATCTCCAAAGTTCATAATTGTACAAATGTCTTTATGTTTAATATGTTGTCTATAAGTATCCCTTCATAGCTTATATATTTTTCATCTATTTTAACATTGTTAGTGATCTTAATATATATTATATCTTTTTTATTCATTACTTCTCATAAATAATTCATTTGATTCCTCACGTCCTTTATTCACTGGGCTAATTTCCCTGTTGGAGCCCTAGAGTATACATCATTTTGCTTTGCCCAAAAATTGTAGCTTAGGTAATAATAATAATAATAATAATAATAATAATAATAATAATAATAATAATAATAATAATAATAATAATAATAATAATAATAATAACAATAATAATCCAGTTTCCAGTCTTTCATCGAGAAAATTTCTCCATAAAATGTTTACCGTGGAAATGATTATCCTTTTCAAATATAACGGTGTACGATAATAACCATCTTGTTATATACTTTTGTTTATGAATGCTTGGAAACTTTGATATATTTATGAGAAATATCTACAACCAAGGTAATCGTGAAAAAAATTACTCTCTCTCTCTCTCTCTCTCTCTCTCTCTCTCTCTCTCTCTCTCTCTCTCTCTCTCTCTCTCTCTCTCTCTCTCTGAGTTATCAATTTAATTGAAACATGAAACGCTTAGATACGTTTGAAGGAAAACTCTCATCTTTTGCAGAGGTTGAAAATGGGTCATTCTTTAATGTGAGGATGTGAGAAAACCTAAGTAGGCCCTGTTTCCACTATTTGCGTTCATCATAAATCATTTCGGTAGAGGGATTCAAAGACCAGGATGTTCTTATTGTAGGAGAAATAACAATTTCCGTCTTGTGAAGACAAATGGGGTTTCCCTTTCGAATATTGCCTCAACGGACCTCTGTGAATAATGAGGCCAAAACGCTCCGTTTTAGAATTCTCCAACGAAGGGAAGCTGTTTTATTTTTCATTTTCATTTAAATGAAGATTTCAATAAGCATTTTTTCTGCAATTGAAGTAGACACAGACCAAATGTTTTTTCTTAAAAGTAAATTTGCTGTCGAAAATCACACCTTAAAAAAAAAAAAAAAAAAAAAAAAAAAAAAAAAAAAAAAAAAAAAAAAAAAAAACCCTCATGCTGAGATCTGGATGATGTTGAGCCACTGTCCGAGATCTACAGGCAATCATATTTTGAATTGGCGATTGAATTGTTGCAAAGAGTGTAGTATCATCTACATATGTAACAGGCTAGTTTTCTAGGCAAACCACATATCATGTGAGTATAATGTGAAACGTAATGGGCCAAGAACACTATCCTGCGGAACCACTAATATCACATTCCCATGCTCACTATGGTGCCCATCCACAACAGCTCTTAAAGATTACTTAAGAGTTCAATGATGATGCTAAGAAACGACCTACCATCTGTTTGAGATTTAAAACAAGGACTTTATGATTAAAACGGTCAAAGGCATCACTAAAATCAAGGCCAACCATATGAATTTCACAACAATAATCAATGGATTTCCCTGCAGCATTGGAGATTGCAATAATAATAATAATAATAATAATAATAATAATAATAATAATAATTATAATAATAATAATAAAAAAAAATAATAATAATAATAATAATAGTAATAATAATAATAATAATAATAATAATAGGGTAATTTTACTCATATTACTACTATTTTTGTTGTTATCGTTAGCTCTTTTCAAACCGACATAATTCTCGTTCTTCCCATATTTTTTTTTCTCTCTCTCCCCCCCTCTCTCTCTCTCTCTCTCTCTCTCTCTCTCTCTCTCTCTCTCTCTCTCTCTCTCTGTACGTTGGGAAGTGAAATAAACAGCATACTATGTTTATACAAAGGTATTTTTCTTTTCTTTTTTAATACCAATTTAATCTGTATTGGGCTTTTCTAATGCACTTTTGTTTATTCCTAAAATGGAGAACCTCTATTACATCCACACCCCTGCCCTCACACACACACACACCCACTTACCCCACTTTGCAGAATTTCCACTCAAGTTCACATTCATCTCTTCATTTTAGATTGCGGTATTCTATTTTTATTACCATCTTCATTTCTGTTTTCTCTATTTTGTCTAGATGTTTTCTATCCACTATTCATTTTACAGGACATATCGTAATTTTAATTTTTTTTCCCTTGTCAGGTCATATCCAATTTTAAACTTTTCCGTCCCATTCATTTAGAAATTTTCCACTCGTCATTTTTATCCGGGGATTTTATCCTTTTCCGTCATAGTTTGATAGAGATGTGAAGGTTTATATCCCTGAAAGCTAAAAACCTATCATAGAGTCGATATCTTCTGAGATTTTCCATACAGAGCATAGTCTACTTCTTAAAATGGTAAAGAAAATTATGACTCTTCCGTGTTTCAAGTAACACATTAAGAGTAGCAGTCTCATATAGATTGCATGATTCTTCCTACACTTCATATATCAAGCCAGTCTCTCTCTCTCTCTCTCTCTCTCTCTCTCTCTCTCTCTCTCTCTTGAGTATTTTTCTAATATAAAACTTAAATAAAGTGATTCTTATAACAACCATTATAATAACGAAGAAGAATAATGATGAGAAAATTGGTGGGGCTTTTATTGTGGTCTACATTCCATCAAAAATATAAAATACATTTAACTAGAAAAATATAAACTATTCTCAAACTTTATTATGGGTATTGTCCTCAACGTCATAGAGAAAGAAAATTAATAAGAGTCATTAATAATCTTTTATTTAAATCAGGTTTTCTTTATAACTGGCTATTACGGTTTGCCGGAGGTATAATTATGGTTTTGGCCTGTTGCTCTCAGGGGTTCGCTCCTTAATCCTTGGATTACAACATGGACGACAGTATTAAAAACACGACATCAGGGTTTTATGGATATGATCTATAAGGTTGATGTCATTGAATAATATGGAAAATAATGTTTTCTTAAAAGATCTGAATGAATAGTCTTAGGAGGGATCATGTTTTACTTCGTGTTTTTATTTTTCAAACCATGTTTTATATTTTTCTATTTTGTTTGCCTAATCCTTCAGCTAACGAAAGAAGGGGAACAAGAGTTAGAAAGATGTAGTCAGTGTAATGTCTGTTAGTAGCTAGTAGGTCTATTGGAATAATGGAAGAATTGTTTGCTTATATGTTTGTTAGATATCTTAGGGTAGTAACGATTGTCTTGAGTGATTGTTTTGTTTCCCTCGGACTCCGAAGATAAATCTTAATATATTTATTCCTAAGTCGGATTTCCTTCCTTTTTTCCACTATTCCGTGTGAAGCTACTTGTTTTCACTTCTCTGATTAAGGGTCAGTTGAATTTGTATTATACGGCCATTTACGTTTTGGAGAGGACTGCTCTTGAATAGATTGATCCTGATGATTACGGCACAGCTTGTATAAAGAGTTTAGAATGGGCTGCTATCTGAGCTATTGATGCTGGTGATGAGGGAAAGAACCGGGAAGAGGAAGTGGAACTGTCAGCTCCGCGAATTTAACGGAGGTATGCATTCAGTCCACTAAATAGAGCAGGAGCCCGGAGTGGTTTGGGTTGCTGAAAAGCGAACCATTTTTCTTAGTCATAGTGATGTTGTATGTATATCACTGTTTATGAAAACTCAAGTCTGCCGGGGATCTGGTGGTGGGTGTGGCCCTCAGCGGCATGAAAGTGATATGGAAAAATTGACCTAGATCAGCTGGAAAGTGAACCACTTGATAATGGTGTTGAAATGTCCCTTATACCTCCAGGAACTGGGAATGGGTACTGACAGACTTTTTGTGTGGTGGCGTGACCCTGACAGACTTATGTAACTGCCACGTCAAAATTGACCTAGATCAGCTGAAAAGCGAACCGAATGAAACTTGTTGTAAAATCATCAGTACCCCCCCCCCCCCAGGTATAGTGAATGACCACTGACAGACAGTTTCTGTGGTGGGGTACCCCTGACAGACATGCCCAAATGACCAGACCCCATAAGTGACCTAGATCAGCTGAAAAGCGAACCGAATGAAACTTGTTGTAAAATCATCAGTACCACCCCAGGTATAGTGAATGACCACTGACAGACAGTTTCTGTGATGGGGTACCCTTGACAGATATGCCCAAATGACCAGACCCCATAAGTAACCTAGATCAGCTGAAAAGCAAACCAAATGAAATTTGTTGTAAAATCATCAGTACCACTCCAGGTATAGTGAATGACCACTGACAGTTTCTGTGGTGGGATACCCCTGACAGACATGCCCAAATGACCAAACCCCATAATTAATTCCTTCAGGACCAAGATGTAATGATGCTTTGTAACACTGGTCACTACATCCAAGTACAGAAGGGGTTAAGCTAGATTAGCTTGTAAGCGAAACAGATGAAATAGAATGAAACGAACATACAAAATTATCATGTATACTCATCACTGGCCAATGTTGAAGTGAAAATTGTTTCCCATAGAACATCTATATCCCTGACAATGTAATGCATAAAAAAAATATTGAAGAAGTAAATATAAATAAAATTAAAATTATGTTTTCTGAAAGACACCAAAGTAAATAACGCCATCCTGATAATAAGTGCTTATCATCGAACAGTTACAATGGATTAAGAGAATTTTCTTAAACATATATCTAATATCTAATATTTAATATCTAATATCGTACATGCACAATAGAATTGATTAGACTGAATGAAAATATAATCCATAATAATTCCTTTCACATCATTGTGGATGCTGAGAAATAATAGTAAATAAAAGAGGGATAGATCCGGCTGGCCATATATATTACATCGTTAAATGTTTTGTGCATATACTATAACCTCGCATTAAATGCATTGTGTCAATGGAGGACCAACTATTAAATATACTAATCCATCTCTTCAGTATCAGAATCTGAGTCCTCACTCCATGGCTCATCCTCACACTGGTCATAGTCACTCAGTTCATCAAAGTTATCAGTTTCCATCACTGTTTCCTCTGATTGACTAAGAGTTTCCTGATCTTTGTCACTGTCATTAGCAAATAAAGAATCAGGAACAGCTGGTCCGTCAAACTAGGTTGGCTGCAACAAGTCACCATCTACTGTCCAACCATAATCAATGGCGCATAGGCCTTGATCAGGTGATTTTGTGTTGGCATGACTCCACAAAACTGCCACGTAGTGTGCCCTCAGTAGTTTTTTCTCAAGTGTCCGACGTGTTGGGGGCAACAATGCGCAGTCAACCTTTTTGATATGAAGAAGTGGGTTTTCCTGAAAGGAATGTGGAATCATATGACAAAATACTTGAAAAGAGAATGTTCTTAAGTTAGATTAGATTGAAATAATTGAGTAATACACTCAGAATGCTTTTCGTGTCAAAATAAATGTGGGTTGTTAAGACCCTAGAGTGAGAGACAGAAAGAAATATCATAGAATGTGCATTGGAGGTTACGATTTGAATACACTGTT
This sequence comes from Palaemon carinicauda, assembly GCF_036898095.1. Classification (NCBI taxonomy): domain Eukaryota; kingdom Metazoa; phylum Arthropoda; class Malacostraca; order Decapoda; family Palaemonidae; genus Palaemon; species Palaemon carinicauda. The sequence continues at coordinate 37,028,485 of NC_090748.1, forward strand.
ACTCTCTTAAGTCAATTCAAGGGAGACATGCTACATCCTGAAAACCCAACACACTTAATACATATATACCTTATCTACTGTGCCCGACATCTGCATAATTTTTCTATAACGTGCTTCATCTACATCACGTTCTTTGTTTTGGCCATACATCTTGCAAACAAACTCGGATGCCACGTCTATGTCAACTTCACCGTCAAATTCACCCATGTTGGAGAACAACTGGAGAAAGCTTCCAGTTGGGTCCTTCTCAAGTATTTCCAGAGGTTTGACTTTGCCTTTCTTGAAGGGGAATATGAATCATGTAGGTAACAACAGCATGACTATCTCTTCAAACTAGTTAACTTCATTTTGTCATGATTCTAAATCTTTGCTGTACAATGAGTATGCCAACTCAATCTGTCATTTAAAGATGGAACAAAATCCTACCTGTAAAAGGCTGATGTGAAGTCACATCCAGTGAATGCGTGGTACCCCGCCAGTGCTTTTGGAAGTCCTGATTTTCGCTCCTCAAGGACCTCTAAAATATTGGTGACATTAATGTATCGCCTGCTGTTTCCGCTGCCACAGTCCATGAAGATATTTTTGGAGGACCTTACTTCTGGGTCTTGATTTCCAAGTATACCAATAAGTATAATGAGAACATCTGTATCGGATGCTCGTACAAGGACCTTGCTTCCTGAGGTATTTTCCAGGTGGAATGCTATAAGGGTATCTGCCTCCTCGTGGTTGGCCTGGAGGTGAGCTGGGCTGGTCACTGAGATCTCCTGGAAGTCATTTGGCGTATATTGGAAACATTCACCGCCATAAGAGGCATACAGTGTTTTTCCATTTAGGATGTTCCAATAGTGATTTCACCCCCATTCCTTTAGCAGAAATTTTCCAAGTTCGTTTTTGAACATTCCATTCTTGAGAAATTTTGCTCCTTTGTGTCTCATTGTTTGGTTAGGTCCAGTGATTGTGTAAACAGAATCTTCTGCACCACGCAATTTTCTCTCACTGTCCTTGACTGTATTTTCGACGTACTTATCAAGGCAGACATGGATTTCATCCCCTCCACCAGTGCATAGTGTAGATAGGATTGTTCGGGCAATAGCTCCATATGATGTTCCAACATTCATAACTGACAAGACAGAATGAATAAGCAGGCCTCCATCATATATCCGAACACAAATACCTTGATGTACCTCTGTTGGGATTGGTGTGTCTTTCTGGAACTCTTCCAGCCTATTCAGTAATGTATGCTTCCTGCTCTTCAAGAGTGCTCCATCAGCATGTGCCAGGGAAAGAGGATATGACGTGATTGGGTACCTGAGAACGTGCCTGAGATCGAAGTTGGTATTTTCTGCCACAACAATGATGATTCTTATGAAAAAGTCCCTCAGACTTTCAACCCTCTTTGCAGTTTCTGTAGCAGGAGTCGTCCCTTTTTTCTTCTTCTTTTCGTTTTCAGATGCGAAGTTATTCACCCTTATCCTTTTTACTGACTTCAGAAATCTTGCTGAGTCCTTGTGCCACTCTCTTTCGAATTGTTGTCTTGCTACCTGCCCCCTTTGCAATGTTCCGAGGAGATACTTCTCAGTCTCTTTTGTTGCTGCCTGCCCAGTTGCAAGGTTCACCATTGTGTCTGGAGCTTCAGGACTGAAGGGATTGCAGAATTCGTCTATTTTCTCACTTAGAGCCTGCATTTGCTTGTTGTCTTTTCTTATTCTGTATGAACGGCACTGTGCTGTGGCACTCTCTCCCACTTCAAGTCCAGCAAAAGTTCTCAGCTCCAGTACGGCCATGGCTCTCTGGGTCATGGTCATGGACCATCTTCGTCTGGCATTTTCAGAATTTCTGAAGGCTACAATCCCTTTTATACTGGACGCTGCATCCCGATTTACTGTTTGTTCAAGTGAGAGATCAACTGCCGACCTGGAGTAGTTCTTCTTTGTTCGCCGTATTGAAAAAGCCCCCTTCTGAAGTATTTCTCTGAGTTGAGGGTGGGAAGATGTCAGTTTGTGTAGAAACAGTGTTCCCCATCTGGCGTAATTTGGACGATTTAAAGAGAAGAAGACATACAGTATGACTGGGAAAACATCTATGTATCCATCTACATCATTTGTTTTAACACAACGCTGTAGCTCGCGGTGTACCCTGTTTACCAGGAATACATATGTTCCCCAGAACTGAGCCATTGGGCCAATGGTTCCCTCCATGACAGAATAGAAGAATTCTTCATATTTCAGAAGGTGCTGCATAACAACTGGATCAGAGAGATGGTCTTCAACTTGATTTGATGGAATCATCATCATCACATCTTGAAATGCTTGATACTCCTCCTCTGCAAGGTCTTGCACGAAACGGTCATACAGCTTCTGTTCCATTACATTAGCCAGAAGTTCATGAATTCTTATACAACGATTGTAGAACTTCCCCTTCATGAAGCCCATCATCGAACCCTCTGCCAAGACTTCTGCTTCAGTTAGGATAAATTCTATTCCACTTTCGTTGATCATAGTTCCGATTGCACCATAAAATGCTACCTCAATGTGAAAATTGCCTAACATGATCAGTAACTTGTCAAAGAGAGGGGACTCGAGAGCTTGGATGGAATAAGCTTTGAGGGAAACCACCAGATCATACGTCATGACTGCATAACTTTGTCCGGTTTCCTTTGCAACATTAAGAGTACGAATCAT
>NC_090748.1:37046165-37063665 GCF_036898095.1 Palaemon carinicauda
ATAGAATTAAAATGCTCAATTATACCAATAAATTGACACAGGTGAAAGAGACGCAAGGTTCTCAAGAACAAGTTTATTGACAGATAATAAACAGACAGGTTAACAACAAATATATATATTTATATAAAAGAGGGTAACCCAAAAATTTAAGCATAAGTATGATAGTAAACAGAACTTGTTTATCTGAAAGAAAAATCATTAAACACCACTTTAATGAGATACCAAGGTATCAAGTCATAAAAAATCTGTATTACAAATCAATCACATTAGCGTTAGAAACGCTTGGCACACATGTCTGAACTTATGCAAGGTTCACCTTTGAAAGAAGGAACAGTCTATATGGGCACTTGGTGCCCTTATTTAGTTTGTAGTACAGTATGTACCTACACACTCACCCTGGACTTAATTGTCCCAATTAAGACCACTGTTCCTCGCAGAGTTAAACAGTAGGGTTAACTACACGACCCACTGCTACCACAGATCTCTTAAGTTCCTCTACTTGCTTCGCATAGTGGTGAAAGAACACCCTGGAAGACTTCCAGCCCGTGTATGAACGGAGATGTTCAAAATCCATACAATTAAAGAAATTTAGGGATGAGGCAACTTTCCTCGGATCGTGACCTGCGGGTGTACTGTCAGGATCCGCTCTGCGAATAAAATATGTCATTTTCGCTCTGAGTTGATTCAGAGATAAATTTGAGCCTGATGTTTCTCCCCTGAATAGTTGACTACCCTTGAAGTCTGAAGTTCTACGAAGATAGACCTTTAGGCATTCTACTGGACATAGAGATGCATCTTCTTTCAGAGGGCAGATTCTCCAGGGACCCCACCTGTTGGTGGGTAACTCATTCTTGGCGAGAAACGTAGGATCCGGAAACAGGTTCAGCTCCCCCCCATCCAGGAACTGAACACGACCTGCCTCTCTCGAGAGGGCTACGATCTCACTAACCCTGGCCCCGGACGCGAGTGCAAATAGGAAAATAACTTTTTGCGTCAAATCCTTTAACGCACATTCTTCATTGCTCAACAAGGAGGCGAAATGAAGAACTTTGTCTAAAGACCATGAGATGGGCTTTGGAGGTGCTGAAGGTCTGAGCCTAGCGCAGGCTTTCGGAACTTTATTAAAGATCTCGTTACCTAGGTCGATCTGGAAGGCAAATAAAATGGGTCTCATCAAAGCCGATTTACACACTGAAATCGTGTTAGCTGCCAATCCTTGGCCATGGAGGTGGATGAAGAAAGATAAGCAGAAATCTGTTGAGATCTCCTGCGGATTCTTTGCCTTTACAAAGGCCACCCATTTTCTCCAAGATGACTCATATTGCCTTCTAGTCGATTTGCACTTGTATTCCTCTAGGAAGTCTATGCTGGCTTTCGAAATCCCGAAGCGCTTTCTCACCGCTAGGGCGAGAAAATCATGAGCTGCAGGGTCTGGGTTTTCTGTAATGAAGCGCAGACAGTCGACTTCTGGACTCGCTGGGTCAGAACTGGATGTGGTAGCGGCACGAACTTCATCTGTAGTTCCAACGCCAAGTTGAACCACATACTGTTCGCCCACTTGTGGGCCACTATTGCCGCTACCCCCTTGAAGGATCTCAGTTTGTTGAGGACCCTCAACAGAAGGTTGTGAGGAGGGAACAGATAAATCCTGGACCATCTGTTCCAGTCGAGGGACATTGCGTCCACTGCTTCCGCTAAGGGGTCCTCGTACGGGGACACGTACAGGGGCAACTTCTTGTTGTCTTTCGTCGCAAAGAGGTCTATTTGCAGTTCTGGGACTTGATTCAGAATGAAGGAAAATGATCCTGCGTCTAAGGACCATTCCGACTCTATCGGTGTGAACCTGGATAGAGCGTCCGCTGTCACATTGCGGACTCCTTGAAGGTGAACTGCCGACAGGTACCACTTCTTCTTTTCCGCCAATCGGAAAATGGCTAACATCACTTGGTTGAGAGGTGGTGACCTCGACCCTTGTCGATTCAAGCATCTCACAACCACCTCGCTGTCTGTCACCAATCTTATGTGGATTGAGTGACGCGGGGAGACTTTCTTTAAGGTAAGGAGCACTGCCATAGCTTCTAGAAAGTTTATATGAAAGGTCCTGAATAGCTTGGACCAAGTCCCCTGGACTTTTTTCCGATGAGAGTGACCTCCCCATCCCTCCTTTGAGGCGTCTGAGTGAATCGTCATCGACGGGGGAGGTGGCTGAAGAAGAACCGACTTCTTTAGATGTCTGGCTTGGGACCAAGGTCTGAGAAGAGTACGTAGCCGAGGCGGCACTGGTCTTCTCAGGTCTCTTCGCGCGTTTGATGCATACCTTCTCCAAACTCCGGTTGCATCCTTTAGCTGTGCTCTTAGCACTGGGTCTGTCACTGAAGCAAACTGGAGAGAGCCTAGTACCCTCTCCTGTTCGCGTCTTGATATCCTTTCGGAATCTAGAAGTCTCTTGACAGAGCCCGCTATCTCCTTCCTTTTCTTCATTGGGATGGAGAAACTGTGTGACAAAAGGTCCCAGTGGATTCCCAGCCACTGGAACTTTTGGGATGGAGAAAGTCGAGACTTTTTCTTGTTGATCTTGAAGCCTAGGTACTCTAGGAACTGGATCACCTGACTGGAAGCTTGCAAGCATTCGGTCTCGGATGCTGCCCACACCAGCCAGTCGTCCAGGTAGGCTACTACCTGAATTCCCTTTAGGCGTAATTGTTTGAGAGCTGCGCTCGCAAGCTTCGTGAAAATCCTTGGGGCTATGTTTAGCCCGAATGGCATGGCTCTGAAGGCGTACAGTTTCCGTTGTAGCCTGAACCCTAGGTAGGGGAAGAGTCGACGGCTGATTGGAATGTGCCAATAGGCGTCTGACAAGTCTATAGAGACTGAGTATGCCCTCTTGGGCAGTAAGGTCCTTATGTGTTGCAGTGTTAGCATCTTGAATTTGCAATTCACTATGAACTTGTTGAGTGGTGACAAGTCCAGAATGACTCTGAGCTTTTCCGAGTCTTTCTTGGGAACACAAAACAGCCTCCCTTGGAATTTGATGGACTTCACCTTTCGGATCACATTTTTCTCCAACAGTTCTTGAACGTACTCCTCCAAAATGGGGGTGGAGTGTTGGAAAAACCGAAGGCATGGGGGTGGAGTGCTGTACCAGCTCCAACCTAGTCCATTCTTGAGTAGGCTTTGGGCCCAGGGATCGAAGGTCCAGCGATCCCAAAATTTCATCAGTCTCCCTCCTACCGGTATCATTTCACTTGGACTGCCGTCCTGAGGTCTTGCCTCCCTGACCACGACCGCCTCTGAATCCCCTTCCCCTTGAGGGGCGCCTAGACGAGCCTCTGGCTGCTCCTCTAGGTTTTGCACGAAAGGAAGAAGACTGTCCTTCGAACGTTGGGGCGAATGTGGTTGACTGACCTGGCACCGCCTGGGGTACCCACTGAAAGGCAGTCGGGGTTTGTGCCACCATCTGGGGCACTGGAGGCAAAGGCAATTGCAGTTGCTGTTGCTGTCTATAAGGCTTGGCTGGCCGAAATGGTAGCCTAGTCTTCATATTCTTCCTCTTTGGTTGAGGACCCTCATCCGGGGAAGATTTTCTTTTGATAGCCAGGCCCCACTTCTGGAGAAGGTTTCTATTCTCCACAGCGGCCTTATCAACATCCTCTTTGACCACATCGGTAGGGAAAAGGTCTTTTCCCCAAATGTTGGAGGAGATTAACTTCCTTGGCTCGTGTCTCACCGAAGCCCCGGTGAACACGAACTCCCTGCAAGCTCTCCTTGCCTTGACGAAGCTATAAAGGTCCTTCGTCACTGTGGCTAGGTGAGACTTAGCCACTACCATGAACATTTCATGGACCTTGGGGTCACTTGCCATCGTCTCGAGAGTAGTCTGATGAGACATTGAGGCAGCCAGTCTTTCTTTTGTCTCGAACTCTCTTCGTAAAAGAGATTCGGACAGCTTGGGGAGGTCCTCGCCGAATTGCCGTCCGGCAATATCAGCCTCCAACTTTCCCACTGAGAATGTCAGATGGACATCCTTCCAGTCTTTGTGGTCCATAGGTAGAGCCAGCGACAAGGGTTTACACTCCTCCAGGGAGGGGCAAGGCTTGCCGGCCTCGACTGCCTTTAGGACAGCCGCAAACCCTTTCTGTAAAAAGGGGAAGGCTCTATCAGGAGAGGACACAAACGAAGGGAGCTTCTTGCTCAATGCAGCTACCTTCGAATTCGAGAAGCCCCTCTCTTTCATCGAGGATGAAAGTAGGGCTTGAGCCTTAGCGTGGTCCATAATAATGACCTCCTTCGGCTCTGTCTCCTCCCTTGAAGCTGGTTCTTTTCTCAGCCGGACATAGCAGTCCGGATATGATGCCTTGCTGGGCCAGAATTCTACCTCCTCTAGGGGAACTGAACCCAGCTTATCCGAGATGACGATCTTTCCAGTCGTCATCGGCATGTGCTCAGCATACCTCCATGGGTTAGCATCTGAGCATATGGGAAGGTCTTTCACATTGAGCCTTTTCCGGGGCCCATGTGATTCTGCCAGGGACTGCATACGCAGTTCCATTGCAGCCGCCTTCTCCTGATTCTCCTTCTGCATTTGTTGGATCATTCCAACAATCGAAGAGAGGGCCTGTCCCAGTTCTACTGGGAGGCCAGCTGATGTTGAGGGGATAGGCTCCGGCATCTGAACCGGAGTAGCCGACACCTCGTCGACCTCATCCTCTACGACATCCGGGGTTTGAACTTGATCCTGACCTTCTGCCAGGAGGTCTTCTTCCAAACGTTCGTCCAGGTCAGACATCCTGTCACACAACTGGATGTCTTGCATCGCATCTGCGACTTCCTCGTCCACCTGGACTTGATCTTGAAGGATCTCCTCTTGAGGCTGGGGAATCACTGCCTCAGCTGATGCCTGGGGAAAAAGATACGCCCTCATCTTCTCACTTGGAAGATAAGGGCCAGAGGTGTTCTTCTTGAAGCCCCTTACCCAAGTACGAAGCTTTTCCCTAGCTATATCCCTTGATTCCGCCGTTCTAGGGGAATCAAAAGCCTCAGTAATCAGGTTAGTGCATACAGTACATACCTGAGGGTCCCAATACTGGAGATCATCCTTGGAGACAGCGCATGCTGCGTGTCTCCTACAACACTCATGTCCGCAGAGGTTCTTGCTGCGGACATTGCAGAAAACATTTCCGCACTTCGGAGGGTCCTCCTGTAAAGAGAAGAAATTTCCATGAGTATCAAGTGAACTATGTATCACTGGATATGCATAGTATAGCATAACAATTCATAAAGGAAAGACACACACTTGTGTTTCCCTCACAATCCATCGTTGCAGCCTTCCAGATAATAAAATCAAAATGGTTTATCTCTTCTAGAGTAACCAATGCAAGGTTTCCAGAGGAAACAGGTGGAGCTCACACCTAGGCAATGATTTTAAAATCCTGGATAATAGACAGGGAAGAACTCTGCTTCCTATCTGAGGGCAACAGCAAAGGGCTGTGCAAGAAAACACAATAGTGTTAGAAGATACAGTGCTGTACCTAAACCTTTACTATAGTTTTCTTCTTACTGTATATGCTATACAGAAGAATACTAGTACAGTATAGGAGGATGTGTGCCGGCCTGCCTTTGCCGGCCGGCACACATCACAATTAGCTTTAAAGTATACTACTTAACAGCTATAGGGCGGCAGCCCTCTGGTTCAAATGCCTGTGCCGGCGGCAGCAGCTGCCGGCCAGCAACAGCCAGTGTTGGCCGGCAATGATTGCCGGCCAGCAACTACACAAGGTAGTACCCAGCTGCCGGCCACACTCTTGGTGACCGGCAGACAAGGACTGACATAAGCCGGCCGGCAAAGGTACAAGACCGATGCCAGCCGGCAGCAAAAGAACCAGAAGTCTACACCTGCCCGGCTGCCGGCCTCATAGGCCGGCAGCCGGGACAGGTACAGCACTAGAAGAAAATAGAATGGATGCCGGGATAAGAGTGTACACAACCCCCCAAGCCCGGCAACCGAAAGAGTGCATATAAGGAAGGGGAGAAACTTAATTCAGGCTTCCTTGACCAATGCCGTCCGGCTCTGCCGGCAGGCATGGATGAGGGACCAAGAGAGGTCCGGGCAGCACTCGAAAACATAAGACCCTTGCCGTCCAGCATCTCTGCCGGCCGGCAATGGGCTTAGTCAATTCCACATCCCAACCTATACTAGGTCCAGAAGTAGAATGACATACAGTACAGTAATACCCCTGCCGGCCAGCTCTGCCGGCCGGCAAGGTACAGTACAGTAATGGCTAGGCCATTACGGAGATAGAGGGGGAAGGGACAAGAGGGTCCTGCCAACCTTGCTTTAGTGACAGATCACCCGCAGCCAAGAACTTTGTCTTAGCCTAAGGGAGATCTAAGGGAAAGGGCCAGCACAGTAGTATAATACCTGCCAGCTTCCAGAGCACCAAAGCAAGGAAGGCGTTGCTACTCCCAAGGGAAGATTTTATCCTCCCCGAGAACAGCAACAGGACTTAGTCTGGTCGATCACACAAGAAGGAATCATAACTACAGAAACCTTCGATAGTGACCTAAGGGAGCTAAGCTCCCTTTGTAAGTGTTAGGTCAGCGAGGGAGACTCTGCCCCAAGCCAGACAACACGGACTCAGACTAAAAACTCTGTTGTTCTGTCCCTCTTTGAACCAGACTCTGCTGGAACAGGAAGGTACAGTAACACCCTAGTATAGTTTTATCGAAAATAAATTCGGAAAAAACCACTTAGGGATAAGCCCAAGGCTTAAACAGAGGGAAAGGGATTGCATACCTTCTCCGAAGAAAAGAAAGCAACCGGGGAGTATAATAAAGTATACTAAGGCTCCATAAGCAATTAGCCTAGGCACCAAGAGAATCGATTACCTAATTCACCGAAACTCTCACGTATACAATCTTGGAAATATTCCACACAGTCTAAAATGTATAAAATATAGCCTAAAGCTTCAATAAACTTTTAATTACACTCGGAAAAACCAAAATCATGCACTAAGTACTAGGACCAAACGACTAGGCTACATGGCCTAGCGTAGGCCAGAATGGCGAATACTTCGCCAAATAATACTAAGCACGAAAGGAAATCCTATGTAAAGCTAAATAGCTAAAATTTATTAAGCAAAACAACCAGGAATGTCACTCTGACTAACTAATTTATACCTAGCGAGTGACAGTGTCCAGGACACCTCTGGTAGGCTACGGCTCTTGTATCAAAGATTAATCCTATTAATCACTCAAAATTTTACCAAGAGCCTACATTTATACATAACAGACACTATACTCAACTTATCCGAGGTCAACGAAGACGAAGAAGCCATGAAAAGCTGAATAAATCCAAGATTTGCGAGAAAAACAGGAAAAAACACCGAGTTGTTAAGCTACGCAAAAAGGAATACAGATGGCGCCAGGATTGGCGCCAGGCACGCATACGAATCGGGGGATAGGGAAGCCTTGGGAGCGGCTCCCCTTTTTCTTTCCCGAATTCGTATCTCGTCAATCTCCCTCCTACGAGACGAATCTCTGTTCAGGTCGTAGATTGCCATGTGACGTGTCTAGAATACGTCCTCTGATATGTCGTGATATCCCTTTCACGAGGGATACTCGCTCCAGGAGTTAGAATTCTGGTACCTTAAGGTAAATTCTCTGGGAATATCGCCGTAGTTGTAATATACCCTAGGAAGCTACCCTATAGGAACTTCCATCAGGACGACATGGCTTGAGCCCAAAAATACATATATATACACACACACACACACACACATATATATATATATATATATATATATATATATATATATATATATATATATATATATATATATTTTATATATATATATATATATATATATATATATATATATATATATATATATATATATATATATATATATATATATATATATATATATATATATATATATATACACACACACACATTTATATATATATATATATATATATATATATATATATATATATATATATATATATATATATATATATATAGCTCTTCAACTGCAGTGCAATTTACGTGGCAGCTCTTTATCTGCACCCCATCACACATGAGTACCCCTTTAACTGCAGTGTAGCTTGCGTGGCAGCTGTTTATCTGTAGTGCATCACACATGAGTAGCTCTTCAACTGCAGTGCAAGGAACGTGGCAGCTCTTTATCCACAGTGCATCACACGTGAGTAGCTCTTCAACTGCAGTGCAGCTTACATTGCAGCTCCTTATCCACAGCGCATCACTCGTGAGCAGCTCTTCAACTGCAGTGCAGCTTACGTGGTAGCTCTTTATCCAAAGCGCATCACACGTGAGTAGCCCTTCAACTGCAGTGTAACTTACGTGGCAGCTCTTAATCTAAACTACATCAAACATGAGTAGCTCTTCAACAGCAGTGCAACTCACATGGCAGCTCTTTATCTGCAGTTTATAACAAATGAGTAGCTCTTCAACTGCAGTGCAACTTTCAAGGTAGCTCTTTATTTGCAGCGCAATACACATGAGTAGCTCATCAACTGCAGTTAAGCTTACGTGGCAGGTCTTTATCGACAGCGCATCATACGTGAGTAGCTCTTCAACAGCAGAGCAGCTTACGTGGCAGCTCTTTATTCACAGCGCATCACGCGTGAGTAGCTCTTCAACTGCAGTGCAACTTTCAAGGCAGCTCTTTATTTGCAGCCCATCACGCATGAGTAGCTCTTCAGCTGCAGGGCAACGTACGTGGTAGCTTGTTATCTGCAGTTAATCACAAATAAATAGCTTTTTAACTGCAGTGCAACTTACGTTGCAGCTTTTTCATTGCAGCGAATCCCACATGAGTAGCACTCCAACTGCTGTGCAACCTACATGGCAGCTCTTTATCTGCAGCGCATCACACATGAGTAGCTCTTTCACTACAGTGCAACTTACGTAGCAGCTCTTTACCTAATGCACATATAACTTGGGTAGCTCTATATAAGCCGTGCAATCCACTTCGGTAACTCTTTACCTGAACTACATCTTACTTTTGCAGATCTTTACTTGCAGTGCAGGTCATGTGGATGGCCCTTTATCTGTAGTGTACATTATTTGGAAGTTATTTACCTTTAATGCTACTTTTTCTTGCAATACAACAAACATGGAAAGCTCTTTACCTACGGAACAATTTATTATATGTTGGAAGCTCTTTATCTTCATTGCATCTTATTGGAGTGTTCTTTTTCTGCATAGCATCGCGGTGGGGGAGGGGGGTCAGCTCTTCACATGCAGTGCTACTCATATATTCAGATATTTTCCTGCATAGTAACTTACATGGAACTAGCATCGGCTGATAATGATGATATATGTGTCCCCATATATACACATATATATATATATATATATATATATATATATATATATATATATATATATATATATATATATATATATATATATATATATATATATATATATATATTATATATATATATATCATCATCATTATCATCATCATCATCACTTCCTACGCCTAATGACACAAAGGGCCATATATATATATATATATATATATATATATATATATATATATATATATATATATATATATATATATATATATATATATATATATATATATATATATATATATATATATATATATATGTATATGTATATATATATATATATATATATATATATATATATATATATATATACTAATATATATAAATATATATACATATATATATATATATAAATATATATATATATATATATATATATATATATATATATATATATATATATATATATATATATATATATATATATATATATATATATATATATTTATTTATGTATATATATATATATATATATATATATATATATATATATATATATATATATATATATATATATATATATATATGTGTGTGTATATATATATATATATATATATATATATATATATATATATATATATATATATATATATATATATATATATATATATATGTGTGTATATAACGGATTTTGAGCGAAGCGAAAAATCTATTTTTGGGTAAGATAGCCATGTCGTCCTGATGGAAGTTCCTTAAAGGCAGCTTCCTAGGGTATATTACAACTACAGCGATATTCCCAGAGAATTTACCTTCAGGTACCCAGAATTCTAACTCCTGGAGCGAGTATCCCTAAAAAAGACCTTAGGGATATCGTAAATATCAGTGGACGTATTCTTGACACGCCTCATAGCAATCTATACCCCGAATAGAGTTAACACTTCGTAGGGGTAAAATGGCAAGAAAACGAAAACGATAAGAAAGGGGGGAGCCGTTCATAAGGCATCCCTCCTCCCCGTTTCGAAAGCGTGCCCTGCGCCGCTCACGGCGCCATCTGTATTCCTTGTAGCGATACACGAGGTGCTACAGATACTGTATGTAGGGAGGGGTCCTACTATCCTTTTCACTCATATTTATTTTGAAAAGGAGCAGGGCGGGTCCATCAGGACGACATGGCTATCTTACCCAAAAATAGATTTTTCGCTTCGCTCAAAATCCGTTTTTTGGGCTCAAGCCATGTCGTCCTGATGGAAGTATACCAGAGCATTACTGTATCTGTGGATTCTCAATACGTGCCGTACTCCTCAAGAATGTTTCTTAGTCAACTCGACTGACAGACCTAAGATGTTACCGTTATACATCTTTTCACTAATCATAAGCCATGAGAGTGCTTCCTGCCCCCTACAGGGAGGAGTCCTACTAGACTCTAGAAACGAACGAAGAGTACATATACCTATGTATGAATCACTCGCTAGCCAGTACCATATAGTGGTCTCACTCTATATGAAGCGAAGTCTTACGGGACTACCGTATCCAAAAGAAAAAGTCCCGACCAGCACCCTGGTCGAAGTAAAATAGACAAAAGGTTATATCTGCGTAGGATTAAACTTGCTGCTACCACCGTCCTCAGAAAGGGGTGGAGTCCTTATTGCTAAGGAAAGTATAAACCAGTATAATCCAGGCTTTGCATTAAGGAATAGGCTATTATAGATATCCCCGATTAATATACATAGGCTAAATGCTCAAAAAACAATATGAAATCAAAAAATATAGGTGAAGGAGACGCAAGGTTCCCGAGAACAAGTTTATTGAGAAACAATAAATAGATATGGTCACCATAAATATGTACATATGCTAGGTGGATGACCAACAATTTTCACAAGTACTGTAGTGCATGGATGAATGATTATCTGAAAGAAAACATATGTGTCACATACACATACCCCGGTATCAAACTTAACGTCCATGTTACTACTTTGCTGACAATAGCGTTGGCAAACGCTTGGCACCCTGTCTGTACTTATGTTACCATCACCATCACGTTGGAACAGTCACTGTGGGCTCTGAGAGCCTACACTACCAGTTATATCAACATATATAACTAACTATTCACCCAAGAATCCAAGTCCCAAATGATTCCGCTGTTCCTCGCAGAGTTAAACAGCAGGGTTAACGACGCAACCAACTGCTACCACAGACCTCTTTAGCTGCTCCACTTGCTTAGCATAGTGGCGAAAGAATACCCTGGAAGACTTCCAGCCAGTGTATGAACGAAGGTGTTCAAAATCCATAAAATTAAAGAAGTTTAAAGATGAAGCAACTTTCCTCGGATCATGACCTGCGGGTGAACTGTCAGGATCCGCTCTGCGAATAAAATATGTAATTTTCGCCCTAAGTTGATTTAAAGATAAATTCGAGCCCGATGTTTCTCCTCTGAATAGTTGGCCCCCATGGAAGTCTGAAGTTCTACGAAGATAGACCTTAAGGCATTCTACGGGACATAGAGATGCATCTTCTTTCAGAGGGCAGATTCTCCAGGGACCCCACCTGTTGGTGGGCAACTCGTTCTTAGCGAGAAACGTAGGGTCCGGAAACAGGTTCAGTTCTCCCCCATCCAGGAACTGAACTCGGCCCTCCTCTCTCGAGAGGGCCACAATCTCACTAACTCTGGCCCCAGAAGCAAGGGCAAAAAGGAAGATCACTTTTTGAGTCAGGTCCTTCAACGCACATTCCTCATTATCTAGTAATGAGGCAAAATGAAGGACTTTGTCTAATGACCATGAAATAGGCTTTGGAGGAGCTGATGGTCTAAGCCTAGCACAGGCCTTTGGGATCTTATTAAACATTTCGTTAGCGAGGTCTACCTGGAAGGCATATAGAATGGGTCTTGTTAGAGCTGACTTACATGTAGAAATTGTGTTCGCCGCCAGCCCCTGTCCGTGGAGGTGAATGAAGAAGGATAGGCAGAACTCCGTAGAGATCTCGTGCGGGTTCTTATCTTTGACAAAGGCTACCCATTTCTTCCATGCAGATTCGTACTGCCTCCTAGTAGACTTACACTTGTATTCTTCCAGGAAGTCGATACTATCTTTCGAGATTCCGAACCGTTTCTTCACCGCTAGGGAGAGAAAATCATGAGCTGCAGGGTTCGGGTCTTCTGTAATGAAGCGAAGACAGTCGACTTCTGGACTTGCTGGGACAGAACTGGGTCCGGGAGTGGTAGGAACTTCAGTCGTAGTTCCAGAGCCAGAGGGAACCATACACTGTTCGGCCACTTGTGGGCCACTATTGCTGCTACTCCCTTGAAGGATCTCAGTTTGTTGAGGACCCTCAACATCAGATTGTGAGGGGGAAACAGGTAGATCCTGGACCATCTGTTCCAATCGAGGGACATCGCATCTATTGCTTCTGCCGCGGGGTCCACATATGGGGACACATATTTCGGCAGTTTCTTGTTGTCCTTCGTCGCGAAGAGGTCTATCTGCAGTTCTGGGACTTGACTCAAGATGAAAGAGAATGATCCTGCGTCTAGGGACCATTCTGTCTCTATCGGTGTTACCCTGGATAGAGCGTCCGCGGTCACATTCCGGACTCCTTGAAGGTGAACTGCTGACAGGTGCCACTTCTTCTTCTCCGCCAGTCGGAATATGGCTAACATCACCTGGTTGAGAGGTGGGGATCTCGATCCCCGCCGATTCAGACATTTCACAACCACCTCGCTGTCCAGTACCAACCTTACGTGGATCGAGTGACGTGGGGATACTTTCTTCAGGGTCAGAAGTACTGCCATAGCTTCTAGAAAGTTTATGTGAAAGGTCCCAAATAGCTTGGACCAGATTCCTTGCACTTTTTTCCGATGGGAGTGACCCCCCCACCCTACCTTTGAGGCGTCTGTGTGGATTGTCACTGACGGGGGGGGTGGCTGAAGAGGTAGAGACCTCTTTAGACGACTGGCTTGAGACCACGGTCTGAGAAGAGAACGTAGCCGAAGTGGGACCGGTCTCTTCACGTCCCTTCGCTCTTTCGATGCAAAGGTTCTCCATACTCCCGCTGCATCTTTTAGCTGTGCTCTTAGCACAGGGTCTGTTACTGATGCAAACTGAAGAGAGCCCAAAACCCTCTCTTGTTCGCGTCTTGATATCCTCTCGGAACCTAGAAGTCTCCTGACAGACCCTGCTATTTCCTTCCTCTTTGACATCGGGATGGAAAGACGGTGTGACACTAAATCCCAGTGAATTCCCAACCACTGGAACCTCTGAGCTGGAGAAAGACGAGACTTCTTTCTGTTGATCATGAAGCCTAGATATTCCAGGAACTGAATCACTTGTAGGGAAGCTTGCAAGCATTCTGCTCTGGATGCTGCCCACACCAACCAATCGTCCAGGTAGGCTACTACCTGGAACCCTTTTAGGCGTAACTGTTTGAGAGCTGCGCTCGCAAGCTTCGTAAAGATCCTTGGGGCTATGTTTAGTCCGAAGGGCATCGCCCTGAAAGCGTAAAGTTTTTGTTGTAGCTTGAATCCTAGGTAGGGGGAGAGACGACGACTTATTGGAACGTGCCAATATGCGTCTGACAAGTCGATGGAGACGGTATATGCCCTCTTGGGCAGTAAGGCCCTTATGTGTTGTAACGTTAACATCTTGAACTTGTGGTTCACTATGAACTTGTTGAGTGGTGACAAGTCCAGAATGACTCTGAGTTTCCCCGAGTCTTTCTTGGGAACACAAAACAGCCTCCCTTGGAACTTGATGGACTTTACCCTCCTGATCACCTTTTTCTCCAATAGATCTTGGATGTACTCCTCCAAAACGGGGGTGGAGTGTTGGAAAAATTGAGGGCACTGGGGCGGAGTACTGTACCAACTCCAACCCAGTCCATTTTTGAGAAGGCTGTGGGCCCAGGGATCGAAGGTCCAGCGATCCCGGAAATACTGAAGTCTCCCACCTACCGGCGACACTTCACTTTGACTGTCCTGCAGTCTTGCCTCCCTGGCCGCGACCACCTCTGAATCCTCGTCCCCTAGAGGGGCGTCTTGATGACCCTCTAGCTGCTCCTCTGGGTCTTGCACGAAACGTGGTCGACTGTCCCTCGAACACGGGATTGAATGCAGGGGAAGCTGATGACATTGCTTGGGGAACCCATTGGAAGGTGGTCGGGGTCTGGGCTACCAGTTGTGGAACCGGAGGCAAAGCTGGCTGTTGCTGCTGTGGTCTTTGCTGTTTGAAGGACTTGGCTGGACGGGAGGAAAACCTTGACTTCTTCGCCTTTCCTTTCGGCTGAGGGCCCTCATCCGGAGAAGACTTCCTCTTAAGGGACAGGCCCCACTTCAGGAGAAGATTGCGGTTCTCAGTGGCAGCCTTGTCTACGATCTCTTTGACCACGTCCTTGGGAAAGAGATTTTTCCCCTGATGTTGGATGAAATTAGCCTCTTGGGTTCGTGCCTCACTGTGGCCGAGGCAAACACAAACTCCCTACAGGCTCTTCTTGCTTTAACAAAGCAATAGAGGTCCTTGGTTACTGTGGCCAGATGGATTTTGGCCATAACCATGAACATCTCTGGCATCTTGGGGTCGCTAGCCATCGTCTCCATGTTGGTCTGGAGAGACATCGAGGCTGCCAGGCGCTCCTTTGTGTCCAATTCCCTCCGTAGAAGGAATTCCGACAACTTGGGAAGGTTTTCGCCGAACTGCTGTCCTGCAATGTCGGCGTCCAACTTCCCAACCGAGAAAGTAAGGTGCACCTCCTTCCAGTCCTTGTTATCCATTGGCAATGCCAGCGATAGAGGTTTACATTCCTCCAAAGACGGGCATGGCTTGCCAGCTTCAACTGCCTTGATGACGGCCGCAAACCCCTTTTGCATAAAGGGGAAGGCCCTAGCCGGGGAGGATACAAAGGAGGGGTGTTTCTTGCTCAAGGCGGCAACCTTCGAGTTTGAGAACCCCCTCTCCTTTAAAGCAGCTGTCAAGGTGGCTTGAGCCTTGGAGTGATCTAGGATAATCACTTCCTTTGGTTCCGTCTCCTCCTTCGAAGCCGGCTCCTTCTTCAAACGGACATAGCAGTCCGGGTAGGCCCCTCTACTGGGCCAGAATTCCACCTCCTCAAGGGGAACTGAACCCAGTTTCTCCGACATGACGATCTTCCCAATCGTCATCGGCATGTGCTCGGCATATCTCCACGGGTTGGCATCCGAGCACAGAGGAAGGTCCTTAACGTTGAGCTTCTTTGGAGGTCCACGTGATGCTGTGATCTTCTGCATCTGGAGCTCCAAAGTAGCGGCCTTCTGATTATTCTCCCTCTGCATCTGTTGGATCATACCAACGATGGAAGAGAGAGCCTGTCCAAGCTCTGCTGGAAGAGCGGACGAGGTAGAGGGGATAGGTTCAGGGACCTGAACCGGCACGTCTGATGATACGGGAACCTCTTCCTCCACGGCAATAGGATCTCGATCCTGCTCCTCGCCCTCTGCGAGGAGATCCTGCTCCGCACGATCAGACAAGTCGGACATCTTGTCGTCCAACTGGATGTCCTGCAAGGCGTCAGCGACATCCTCCTCCACTGGGATCTGGATCAGAGGGATCTCCGGCCGAGGCTGGGGAACAACAGCATCAGGGGAAGCCTTGGGAAAAAGGTATGCCCTCATCTTCTCGTTAGGAAGATAAGGTCCAGTGGTGTTTTTCTGAAAACCCCTTACCCATACACGAAGCCTCTCCCTCGCTGCATCTCTTGACTCCGCCGACCTAGGGGATTCAAAAGCCTCTGATAGCAGGTTAGTACATACAGCACATACCTGCGGATCCCAGTAACGATGTTCATCATTGGAGGCTGCACAAGCCGCGTGCCTCCTACACGAGGTATGTCCGCAAAAGTTCTTACTGCGGACATTGCAGAAGACACTATCACACTTCGGATGCTCCTCCTGTAAAAGAAGAAAAATTTCCATGAATATCAAGTGAATTTTAATTCACATGTAACAAATGAGTATTCAACAAAAGAATAAGGGAAAGACACCTACTTGTGAAACCCACACAAACACCTGTGGAAGCCCACCGGCCAAGTCACATAGTTAGTCTTTACTAGAATAACCAGAGAACGTATTTCCAAAGGAAATTAGGTGTAGCTCACACCTAAGGTAAAATAATACCATTCTGGCCAGGAATAAAAGAATTATCTTTTATCCTTGTAAGGCGACACCAGGTGATTATACCAGTAACACAAGTAAGATAGAAAAGACAGTGTTGTAACCTACTACATCATGAACTCCCTTGGTTGAATATACCACCAAGAGAGGACTGATACAGTACCTGAGGGTGGTGTGCCAGCCGGCTATTGCCGCTCAGCACCCCCCCCCCCTTTGTTTTCGAAAGGTAGATCTCAAGTACACAACATCAGATCACCTTTATTGGGGAGAACTCCAGAACCCATGCCTGAACCGGCCGGCAGTGGTTGCCAGACCGTAGCCACCCGGTTTGCACTGAGTTGCCGGCCATCATATTTAGTGGCCGGCTGACTGGGCAGTGTCGCGGGCCGGCCGGCAGCAGTAAACAAACCCTGCCGGCTGGCCCCCACACGCTAGGCAGCGCTCGGCTGCCGGCCCCACTTGTAGTGGCCGGCAGATGAGCAATAGACCGGCCGGCAAAGGTATACACCCAACGCCGACCGACAGCAAGAGAACTGGAGAACACCCCTCCCCACCGACGGCCGGCCTGTAGGCCGGCAGACGGCAAGGACAACACATACTAAGACAAAAGAATGAGTGCCGGGTTAAGAGACTATAAGTCTCTGGGCCCGGCACCCGAAAGAGTGCCGAAAGGAAGGGGAAGACACTAAGTCAAGCTTCCTAACCGCTGCCTACTGAATTTTCAGACGGCAGCGATAGAGGGACCAAGAAAGGACCGGGCAGCACTCACAGTAATGGTCTCTGCCGGTCGGCACACTTTGCCGGCCGACAGGAGACCACGTCAGTTCCTCATCCCAACCTAGGCTAGGCAAGGATGCAGACGACTGACACAATGAACGGAAAAAGAGAAGGGAAGGACAGAGGGTCCTATCCAACCTTACCTTGGTTAAGGGTCATTCCCAACTAAGACAGTTCATCTCAGTTAGAGAAAGACCCGAGAGGGAGGCCGGCACTACTGGCTGCCTCCCACGAACCACGGCAAGGAAGGAATTGCCTTTCCAG
>NC_090748.1:37066165-37088665 GCF_036898095.1 Palaemon carinicauda
TGTTAAGGACTAAAAGGAGACTGTGATAATATATTTATATTACATTTTTATTCAGCTCTTATTCCGTATTTTGACTGGTTATTTCGATGATTATTAGACGAAGGATTCAAAAGAGATATATGATCCTGGCCACAGTCCAAGATTGAACGATGCACTCTCTCGCCTTAAAAGAAAGTGTTCAGAGAAAAGGGAGAATGAAAAGACAGCCAAGAACCGCATTTTGGAAACCTCACTAATAAATCCGTCCATCTTTCAGAAAAAGGTTAAACTCTGAAATATTGTTTGAACAAAAATGCAATTAGAGAGAAATTTACATTTAAAAAAATATATGTTCATGGTGATAAATGAATCACAAATAAAGGTAGTAAAAGAGATATCTTAACACAAGAAACGTAAAATACTGGTGAAAAGGATAGCAAGAAAAATCTAAACTACTTTTACGTGTCAGGGGAGCCAAGGATATTAAAGAATCCTCCCCGCCATTTTCAGAAACTTCCAAATCATTACAAGCGGCAAAAGTGCCCCATAAAGTGCACCCATCTCTCCCCATCTGCTCCATTTGATATGAAGTGAAAGATCAAAAGCAGTCTGGTCTTTATGGTCCGCAACTGCTAAGATTCCCTTTCAAAACAGCTGGAAGTAACTGGGTGGAGTTGCACGCAAATTACGCGGTTGGAAAAAAAAATATTGGTAGATATAATGACAGTGAACCATACGTTAAATATGATCTATTTGACCTTTTTTTTTAAATAAAATTATGCGTAAAATCTGCCAGATATACCCCGATATAATATGTTTTACACTAGGAATTCCATGTAATAAGGAAAAAATAGCAGAAGAAATGGCTATACATTTAGAATGGGCTTACAATGTATACACTAGGAAATTTTTGTCAAGGGAAAAGGTTAATGCAAACATTAACATTTTATGAATTATTATAGAAAAAGAGTGATTAAAACACCTTCGGCTGTTTTTAGGTCTCCTTCATGGCATATGATCAATCTCTATTCCTGGTTTACCAATACCAAAATACTCTTCAATGGAGATAATATATGTGAAAAACTTTTACTTCATATACTTACGAGCTGTCATTTAGATAGTTGTTCCATCTGTATCACTTATATATTCTCACACTCCAATGCACAATAATTTGTTTTCCTTTATTGGATCATCAATATTATTGCTGTCAATTTCATCCAACATAATGCTAGCATATTCTCTTAGAGTGAGTTTCAGCCCTTTAAACCATTTTAAGTTATAAATGAAATGTTTCTTTAAAAGGATTATCCAAATGCCTTTCCAAAAATTTTCTCACAGCCACAGTACCACAAACACATTTTGGGATTTCAATGTTATTCTTTGACTATGATAAATTTATTATAACCCGAAAGCCTGACATAGATTTATAGAAAAATAATGGAGTTTTATGGGATATAGGCTAGGCAAAGGTGATACGTTTACAACCTCGATGATACTAATTAATAATTACTATGAGATTCAGGGCTTCTGTAACACGGTTTTTTGGACTTTGCTCCTTATCAATGCAGCGGATGTAGCTGAAAGTTGACATATGTATATTTTACAACCACACACAAATTTTGTCAGCATTATGAATAACCTAAACCCGATAGTGTTAATTTCTATAGAGTAAAAATGATCTAGCCGACGCCATGGCCAGTGATAACGAGCCAAGAGTCGGAAACATTCATTACGTAAGCAATGTAAACACCTTTTGACAAAATTTTGCCCCGCCCATCCACCAGACACCCATTCACCTTGTTCCATCGGCTCTGAAACCCATAACAGTCAAGAATAGCTAGCAGGATTTGGAATTGCCCCCGTGGTTGCAAAACTTCATTTATCTTACGACTTGTAACTTTATACAGTCAAGAGAAAGCCCGTGGCCATATTTACTATAGCCTGAATAGGTAATTATTCAGTTTCTAGTTTAAATCCTATGTTTATGGTCTGATTTGTATTTAGCGTAACATGATTATAATACTTGTAATGCCATTCAGACTTTTGAACATTTCCATTAACTATTCACTATGCCAACAAGAGAGAGAGAAAGAGAGAGATTGTATGTAAACAGTCTTTATATAACTATTTTTGTTAAAATAAGAATTTTGTGCTAAACTCTCCATCAGACCAACGGATCATCCGATACGATTTTTTTCTTCTTCTTAGGCCGTACGACTGTGTTGGCTATGTTTTGGGCATGACTGCATTTTGTAAATAAATCATGAATAGTTTTAGGAGTTTTATTTGTACATATAATGGGAATTCATAGAAGTAAAGTGAACATAATTCATTTATCCTTTAAAATAATTACTACATGTAGCAACAAATAGTAGTAAAGATGATAATGCAATGAGGGAATGATACCATACTTTATCTTTAGCTTCAACAACGGCAATAACATACCCAGTTGCCATAATTTGTCAGCTTAATGAAATAACCTATCATCTAATGTTAAACTTAATTTCTGAGGAGGCCATGGCTTATTGCACAGTGAAAAAAACATGACAAAGACTTTATGAATGGCGGG
The DNA here is from genome assembly GCF_036898095.1 of Palaemon carinicauda. Lineage (NCBI taxonomy): Eukaryota > Metazoa > Arthropoda > Malacostraca > Decapoda > Palaemonidae > Palaemon > Palaemon carinicauda. Next base: position 37,068,714 of record NC_090748.1, read on the forward strand.
ACGATACATAAATGCGGGTGGGGTATCTGTGCTAGCGTAGTAATACTACTGTAGCAGTAGTCCCGCAACAGTAGTATACATGAATTAAACATTTAGGCCAACTGCTGGGATCCTTGAGGATCATTCAGCACTTCTTACAACTACTCGAGAAATGAGTTTTTATAGCCAGAATTTAAATTTTCTGATCCAACAATGCCCATGATAGCCTTCAGTTTTATCCTGAATTATAACGAGGCCAAAGTGGGTGGAGCCTCATGAAGTCATCATTCTGACGATAATTATTGATGAGGGTTTAAAGCCAAAATACAGTACCGGCTTCTATTTTTTTTCTCAGTAAATAGGTAGGTAGATAGACAATAAATAAAAATTGCTTGACATTGGATATAGCAGTTATCAATGAGCTTGTCTACTACGTTTTTGAAACTTAACAACTATTCCCTACACCTTGTCAATCTGATTGTGACCTATAAAGTAGACTGTAATTTCTTAGGAAACTTATTTTGAGAGTTAGACTAATAATCGAAGTGTTTTTGTATTTATTAACATATTTTGTTGGTTTGTTCATTATGACAATTATCAGTGGAGAGGTTTCAGAGTTCATAAAGGTGTACTGCTTTGCTTTTATTCAAACTTTTGTGTCATAGTTGGCAGAGGTATAGCTTTCGTTACGTATAACCAATCATCGATCGAGAAAGAGAGAAGAAATGCCGTCATAAGTTACGTAACAAGTGCGTTCGAAACCTTTTCTCTGAATAAGTTGGCCCTTCTACAAAAAACGTCACTTTTACATTATAAGTACCAAATTTATTCAACATACGTAATGCAGAATATAGTCAAAATTTATGTGTAGATATAATGTGCATTCTGAATAAGCGTTATATTTATGAAATTCATAGGTAAAAAATTATTGCGAAAAAACCGTTTTACAGATGCCCTGAAACTCATAGTAGTGCAGTCACTGTCTCATAGCACTGGAAAAATTTCATTACTACCCATATGTTGGGCGGTGAGAAGAATAAAAATTGGATGATATAGAATATACCTAAAGTGACTTGAGGCATTAACTGGAAAATTATTTTGTTATTTTTGCTCAGTCTTTTAATTCCCTTTTCAAGATATTCTCCAGTTTAACAAATGTATCTCTTTTTTTTTTACATGAATAATAAACGTTATGCTACATGTAACCTCCGGTACTTAAAAAAAATCCCATTGTTCCTTCTGCTACACTTTAATTCAGGAAAAGATTAAAATTACTAGCTCCTTTGAATTTTAGGTATATATATATATATATATATATATATATATATATATATATATATATATATATATATATATATACATATATATATATATATATATATATATATATATATATATATATATATATATATATATATATATATATATATATATATATGTGTGTGTGTGTGTGTGTGTGTGTGTGTGTACGTGTGGGTGCGTTTGTATGTGTGTATACGTGTGTGTGTGTGTTGTGTATGGTACATAATAGTTGATACACTTTTTCCTTTATATGTAATTATTAGGTTTAAACGAAATTTACCTCGCTGTTCATCTCGGTAGAATTCTAAATAATTTCATTGCATGGTGGGAACGTATATCAAATCAAATGACGTAAAAATATATGAAATAGTATTATATTCGGTGCAAGGCTATTGAAAGGTCCAATTAATCGAACGCAAATCAAATTAAATATCCTCAAAGAAAAAATTGGGGTTGTGGACAGAAGGGAAAATGGGAAAGATGTCGGAGTAATGCTGACCTTGATCAAAACGTGGATGAGTTGAACAGCATAAACTTTAATTTCACTCGCAATCATTACCGCTAATTGAAAGTGTGTTGCAATTGCAATTCACGTAAGGATTCCTCCTAGCAATTAAAATTACTGAAGTATGATTCATGCTTCATGATATCGGTGATTTTTTTTTTCCTGCATTTCGTGAATTTGCTTCCGCATAAACGGAATGATTAAACTGAATATCTACTCGATTGCTTCCAAATCGCTTTCCACTCAGCCTTTTTTCCCCTGCTGTTATTTCATGTACAATTTTCTATTGTTAATTATATTTAATCATAAAAAAACGACCCAAGCTATTTTTTTTCTCAGAATCCAGATATATATAAGCTCCTTGGTAACCTGAGCAATCTTAATCTCAATTATTCATGTTGTCATTAGAACGAACGTTGTGAGCGATATCCAGTTGAACATATCGCAATAACATTTGTAACTCTTTTAATTTACCAACTGATATCGACAACTTCCCGTTGGCTGGACGGATATTAAAGTAGTTGGGGATAGTTTTGAGTGAAACTTCTTCTAACTTTCTGGGACATTGCAAATGAGCAAGTTTTGGAATGTATTGCTTAGACTTCGTCACTCGGAGATGAATGATATTTTTTTTCTCTAAATGTTTTATTTTAAAAAACACTCTTCGTAATAATAAAAAAGGGATTCTCGTTATTAGTATCAGAAACCTGACCAAGTAGAAACTTAGGTGATAATATTTTCTTACAGCAAATTCGATATTAAGTATTCCCTGCTTATTCCAATAAATAAAAATAAGTTTGCTCTCGGTATAATATGAATATTTTACAAAGACCACATTAGAATGAATTGAAAGAGCTAGTCCTCAATCAACAAAGAGAGCAGGCAAGTTTGAAAAGCAGGTATTTGACAACTGACCATATTCATGTAATTAACCACCTAATGGAAATATTTAATGCATATGACAAACCACTACGTATGACATTTATTGACGACGAGAAAGCTTTAGATTCTGTCAAACCGTACGCAGTAATAAAAGCTCTTCAAAGACAAGGAATAGATGAATCTTATATTAAAACACTTGAAAATATCTCCACGGAAGGTAGAGCAATCCTAAAACTACACAAGGATAGTGATTTTCAGCATGCCTAGAAGTTTTTAAGAATTTATAGTGGGAAAATGTAGAATATAATATTAACAACTCAACATTTGCAGATGACGTAGTTGTGTTCAGTTAATCATAGGAATAATTGCCAGGGATTTTAGAAGATTTGAAAAGAAAAGGCAGGAGTAGATGACTGAAATTTAATATTAGTAAAACTAGTGTAATGTTAAAAAAAAATGCAGAGACAGAAAATTAGGTTACGAACTAACCTGTATAGAATTCTAATGACTATACGTAATTTGGACAGACAGCAAGTGTTTCCTCAGGATATAAAACAAATTAATAGAAAGATAAGCAGAGGAAGGAGAGGTTTTGATAAACAAAATGAGATTATGAAATGTAACATACTAGTCAACAAAACAGACAACAAAAGACCGACCAATAGCATGGAACTAACAGGACACAAAACCCGTTCCAAAACGCTAAGCACCAGATGCCTAAAACCTTAGTTAGCTGCACCGAGAAAGTCGCTGAACGAATAGTACTTAGCACACTGTAATGATAAATAGGTCCACAACATCCTTACCCTCATGCCTACAGAGAAGGCATAGTCACCAAGAACGTATAACCAATGTCCTTACAACAATAAACGACCAAAAAAGCCTTTGTCATCTTTCTTGACCTCGAGAAACACTTTGAGGTCCCCAGGTCCCCAGCAATCCTCTTCACACTCTTAGAAAAAAGAGTAAAAGGAGAACCTTTCAAGGAAAACCCGGGTTAATTCCCTTGGAAAATGGAGCTGTTAAGGGGGGCATGCTAAGCCCATATCTATTCAACTTACTTAATGAGAATTTTGCCGCTCTAGACCTCCTAAAGAGAGTGGAGATCTCCTTACACTCTGGTAGCATATGCATTATCGGCCAACAGAAAGCACACGCACGCAGAATAACCCAGATTGTACTTGATATGATCCAGGCCAAATGCAAAAACCTGGGCCTATAAGATAACACCAAAAAGACCAAAGTAATGGCCATCAAATACAAGGACGACCCTCCTAATTTCACCCTCTTGTGCGAAACCATAGAATGAGTGATACAATTCATGTATCTAAAAGTAACCATCCAAATTTTTTATCACCTTTCAACAAAGCAACCCAGCTCCAGGAAAAAACAAAAATTTTTCTCTCAGCCAAGTAAAGAATGACCTCCTTCAAACAAGGAGTATCAGAGAGCCTCCTAAGACTGTTCTACATTCGAGCAATTTGGTCCCAAATCGACTATGCAGCACATATGGCCACCTAACTAAGCAATACTCAAAAATCCTCCCTAAAAGTTGTACAAAACAAGGCAATGAGATTCACACGCGGGTCTCCAATGTGGATCAGACTTTGCTTGTTAATAGCCGAACTAATCCTATTTCCCTTTCAACAAGGATTGACATCAGAAATTGTATCATCATATTCAAGTAAATGAAAGCAGAGAGAGACTGCCCTCTGAACAACAGACCAAAAGACTCCATCCCTTGGCAAAGGAGAATGATCCTCCAAAAACACATGATAAGATAATGTAAATGCAGAAGGAAATCTTCAAGACGAAGGGTAAGCAAAAGAACGACATCTGCATCACTCCTACCCGAAGTCTCCAAACCCCTTCTAGTACAACTTCACCACCCTCCCAGCAGTAAGCAAAGCTCTCTTCCCGCCAAAAAAAAAGTTACTGAGTCTGCCAAAAATGCAATTATTATCACCTCCGCCCCCAACATCTACTATACTGATGGATCACTTGACTGTGATATTTCTGCAGTAGAAGCAGTAATCATTTCTCCATTAGGTTACAGAGAGAACTGGACGCTTTCCAACAACGTCTCCACCCGGCAAACTGAACTAGTGGCAATTGCCAAAGCCCTAGAATAATCTGCTAGTTTACCTAGATGAAATATAATAATCCATTCTGGCTCTCAGCAACAAACAACCAACTGAGAATATCTACCTAATTATAGCAATACAGTATCTAGCCTTTGCTCACCAAGGCAACAACAGGAAGAGCATCCTGAATTAGATTTCAAGTCACACTGGAATCACTGACAATTACAAGGCTGATTACCTGACCAAGTCAGTCCTGATGTGTCAGACAATCATTATCACACTTCAACCTTCACTTGAAACAATCATGAACCAAATGACAGCCTTTTGCAACATGCAAAAGATAAGTGAAGAAAGGAAAGCCTTCCTTGATGGTTCCAGATTAGCCAAATGGTACATAAAAAAAACTAACCAACTACCCCATACTCTTGCAAGAAATACCCCCTGCCAATTTACAGTCATCATTGGCAGACTGCGACAGGGGTATCTGCACAACTGGCAAACCATCATCGACAACGATGAGAACCAAGCAGCACAGCACAGGCCAGAGCAGGAGAACAACAATGGAAACAAGGTAGAATGAGAGAACTATAACATTTCTTCAAATAGATTGATTACCAAAGATATTGAAAAAGTTTCTTAATAACCCTTTTTTGTGCAATTGAAGACGAAACAAACTGAATGTGTTTCTCAATAGTAAAGTCGCAATAACAAATTACACCAACAATTTTAGTTAGACCTCTATAAAGAGATTTTGCAACTCTAGATCTACATTCAGGTGATGGAATTTACGCAAGGAGAGTAGTAACATCTGCATAGGCAAACAGCTTATTTTCTAGCCAAGCCATTTATCATAAGTATATAGCATGAAAAGTAATGGGCCAAGAACACTTCCCCGAGGTGCACCAGATATCACATTCCTATACATGTACTCAACATGGTGCCCATCAATAAGAATGGCTTGCAATCTATTACTTAAAAATTCTAGAAAGTTTCTAAGACAAGACCCAAATATTCCCAACTGTTTGAATTTGAAAACAAGGATCACACAATTAACAATGTCAAAGGCAACGCTACAAACAACGCCAAAAATATGAACACCCCGACCTTAATTAAGATAAGAAAGAACTCTCCATACTATTAGATACTTCGATCAGGTGAAAAAACAAAAGAAAAAAAAGGTTTCCATAGCTTTTTTTGGTAAAAGTAATGTGTTAAAATATAATATATACATTATTCAAAAAGTTTCATTCCAGTTGTGGCTATGATGTGAAATGATATCCTTAATATCTCATGAATAGGCGAAACTTCAGAACTTTAAGCCTGAAGTGAATGTTATTTCGCGTTAAGCAGGATGAAATAAATCTTTACTTATAGCTTTATATATGACAGATCTAGTTCAATATTGTTACTGATCTTAAGATATTTTACATCTTTTATCAATTGCTTCTCATATATAGTCTATTTATTTCCTTATTTCTTTTTCTCACTGGGCTACATTCCCCGTTGGAGCTCTAGAGATTATGAAATTGTTCTTGTCTATCTATGGTTGAAGCTTAGCTAGTAATACTAGTAATAATAATGAATTGCAGTTTTATCAAACAATTGACAGTATGGAAACAATTTAATGCAAACGTGGTACAATTTGATTAAATTTTATCAAATTTATATAGAATTATCAATTGAATTTTATTTCCTGTTATTCAAGTTTATGCAGCTTTTTTTTCTTCTTCCTTGTTATTCCCAAAAAACTGTTCATGCAGTCTTTGAATTTCATGTTCAGTTGTTTTTATCTTACGTTTAAGCTCTGCTTCCATTATTTGCAAATACAGTTTTGACTTAATGACATCATAACTGTTACCATCAGCTCCTATTTATTAAAACAAGGGGTTAAGATTTTTTCAACCTGGCATTTAATTTTTTTTTCAAAGAACAATTCCGGACAATTCACCAATTCAGGTTTACTATTCACAGTTTTCTTCTAGATTGTCGTTATTAAAAGAATCTCAAAATTCATACAATGAAGTAAAAACACAAACACACACACACACACACACACACACACACACACACACACACACACACACACTATACGGTATTCCATTAAGGCCCCTATTAGCTGTTGCCGATTTCTTCGCTTTTATAGGGTATTAACGATAACCACTTGGCATAATCTCATAAACAATAAGATCAAGCCTCACAATCACCACAACATAGTTACCTATCATGAATCCATCACGACAACGTAAAATAATTGAAACACTTCCTATGTAGTATAAAATACACAGTATAAACGGAATCGAAGGTAAGGCCAAAATACAATGTGGTACAGTAATATTAAGAGACTTATATCAATCTACATTTTCAATCGTAAATGTTTATTAATCTTGATATAGTGGATTACTGTTTATTTTGCACTAATAATTGTATGTATATTTAATCGGCATGATCTTGACGGCCAAAATGAGCTTCCATTGTATTGGAAAGACATATATATATATATATATATATATATATATATATATATATATATATATATATATATATATATATATATATATATATATATATATATATATATGGAGATCAATGACATTTCAAAATGCTGAAAGTGATGTTACCTTAAAAAGAAAAGAAAAAATCGACAAAAAGAAAAAACATAACTTATACTCGTTAAGCAATTGGCCTTAGATAGAGTCGGTTGAATATATGTCTGATACTTTTTAAAGATTCACATTTCATATAGTACGAAATATATCAACATCATTCATCATAATCCAGGATATTCGTGCTCCTTTGTCTCCATAATTAATTGGATTCAAAAGGGATATCGAAATTTCATGAGCTTTTTTCAATTTATTTATAGAACAACATATGGATATTTTTCCCATGTACCTTGTGCCAACCCCTAATCCTATTTAGTACTGCAGTTACCTTTCCAGTTCTGTTTGTATATTTTTCTCTATATTGGTTATAATGCTCAAACCTCGAAAAGGAGCCACGTGGAAATAAAACAATAAAAAATCCTTTATTTTTAAACCATATAAATTTTTTCTTAGCAACAACAATAGTGAAAGTATTAAAAGTCACCTTTAATAGAAGAATTTAGGCAAAAAGTAATTGCACCTTTAAATTCTTGACATTTGAGATGACATTTCAATGGTTAAGTTCTCGTAAAAGAATAGCATGTCAGCGAAACACATGAACTGCCTTTCAAATTATCAAAGGTTACTTTAATGAACCTCTTTGGATTATTCCTAAGCACTTTTGCAAAAAAAGTATGATCTACTTTCATTTCACTGAAAGCGGATATTAAAAGTTCAGACAAACACATTAAAATAACGCAGGATGTTGCAAGAATATAATAACCTACCATATAGAACTGAGAAAATCATTCGCTTTGCCAAAAGGAGGGAGTAACAATAATCATTGAAGAAATAGATAAGGCAACAGAATTGAACACTTCACTACATATTATTATTATTATTATTATTATCATTATTATTATTATTATTATTATTATTATTATTATTAATTGCTAAGCTAGAACCCTAGTTGCAAAAGCAGGATGCTATAAGCCCAGGAGCTCCAACAGGGAAAATAACTCAGTGAGGAAAGTAAACAAAGAAAAGTTAAATATTTTAGGAAGAGCAACAACATTAAAATAAATATCTGATATATAAACTATATAAAAATTTAACAAAACAAGAGGAAGAGAATTAAGATAGAATAGTGTGCCAGAGTGCACACTCAAGCTAGAGAACTCTAACCCAAGACAGTGGAAGACCATGGTACAGAGGCTATGGCACTACCCTTGACTAGAGAACAATGGTTTGATTTTGGAGTGTCCTTCTCCTAGAAGAGCTGCTTACCATAGCTAAAGAGTCTCTTCTACCCTTACAAAGAGGAAAGTGACCACTGAATAATTACAGTGCTGAAAGAAGAATTGTTTGGTAATCTCAGTGTTGTCAGGTATATGAGGAAGACGAGAATATGTAAAGAATAGGCCAGATTATTCGGTGTGTGTGTGTGTGTGTGTGTGTGTGTGTGTGTGTGTAGGCAAAAAGAAAATGAACCGTAACCATAGAGAAGGATCCAATGTACTACTATCTGGCCAGTCAAAAGACCCCATAACTCTCTAGCAGTAGTATCTCAACGGGTGATTGGTGGCCAGGCCAACCTACTACCTACTACTTATAGTGAAACAAGTGATAAACTCCAAAAAAAGCATAATCCAATCATGAACACATTATAAGGAACAGTTCTAGAGATACTGCCATAGAAAAGAAAAAAAAATTATTATGAGTAGTATTGATGATATTGTTGATGTTCTTGATGCTACTACTTTTGGTAATATTATTTTTGTTACTCTGCGGGTTACTTATATTGAAAAGAGTGTTAAATCCGAAAGATAGAATCGAAACTAAAATACTAAGTTATGCAGATCTTAGTCTAGATATACTGTGATAGAAAGGGAAAAAACAAATAAAAAATAATGTTTATTAGTAGTAATAGTGATATTGATTTTTGCTGTTGTTGGTATTCTTGATTTTGTCTCCTTGTTAAATATAGTGAAAAAGTGAAACTCATAAATAAGGCAAATTCAACAGTATATATATATATATATATATATATATATATATATATATATATATATATATATATATATATATGTATATATATATATATATATATATATATATATATATATATATATATATATATATATATATATATATATATATATATATGTAAATATATTCATAAATACAGTATATATATATATATATATATATATATATATATATATATATATATATATTATATATATATATATATATATATATATATATATATATATATATATATATATATATATATATATATATATATACAGTATATATTGTAAATATAGTAATTTCTCAAAATGAAATTTTATAATACGGTATGTGATATATTAATCTGGAAAATATTTCGTGAGCCTGCTGGCGTATACAATATACAGTAACGCTTTACAGCAAAAGTTTCAGCCTTAATCACAATTCATATGATTTATAGCTGAAAAGATTAAAAAATTAAATTATCAATGATTTATGAGCTTTCCTTCCCAAGGATATTCGATTTAGATTCACGATGACAGTCATAAGTACAACACACACATACACACACTCACACAAACATACAAACATACTTGCACACAAACACACAGTCATACAAACACACGCATATTTATCATTAAAAGATATTCGTCAAATGACTGGGTAAAAAAAATATAAAAAAAAAATATAAGTAGAAGATCGAAAAAAAATTAAGTATATTTTATCGATGATTATTATGGTAAAGCACCGGAGACCTGAAATCGCAATAGTAAAAAAAAAAAAAAAAAAAAAAAAAAAAATCTAATAAGTTCGTAAAACCTTTAGATCTGTTATATGGACAAAGTAAAGTCTATATTGGTTAATTTCAACAATGAAAAATCTTGGAGATATGAGAATTTTAGTACCTCGCATAAATGCTTTAATCCTCAATTGGTATTTGTGTTAGGTTTTGTTGATTAGTGAGGCTTTAAATACTATTAAATTGATGTTAAGTATTCTATAGGATAGATTTCAACGAGCTCCTTCTTGAGATTGAAAATGATCACCTTTAATATAACAAGCTTGTTGGTAAGTACAAAGATTGTTGTTACCACTATTGCGAGATTAGCTAAACGTATTCTGAACAACAGTATACGAAAGATTATACAGTGGAATATTTTTTTTTCTAGGGAACTAGAGAAGCTATCAAGGGAGGGGAATGCTCCAAACCTTAGGACCATAAAAGCCTTGTTTCACTTATTACTTTATAATCATGTGTTTAATCCATAGTTCTACCGAATGACGAAGTATATTGAATCTTCAGTGAATGTATATATTCTGTAAAAGCATTGTGTTTAAGGCCAGAGAGAGAGAGAGAGAGAGAGAGAGAGAGAGAGAGAGAGAGAGAGAGAGAGTTGTTTTACGTACGTAAATGTAAATTTAAAAAAAAAAATAGCCCCATTTCATATAAAATAAGTTATTACAAATATTTTACTTTAACATATTACAGTAGTCTGTATAATACTGTAAAGTTCAGTACAGTATGTTGTTGTTATAGTCGTGGCGATGAAATTCTCACGAAACAAAAACACGGCATTCAATTACAACAGCTGATTCTCTCTCTCTCTCTCTCTCTCTCTCTCTCTCTCTCTCTCTCTCTCTCTCTCTCTCTCTCTCTCTCTCTCTTCGTGTTATACGATACTTACATATAGATGAAGAAACTAAAATTAGTTTTCTTAGTGTCAATTAAATGCGAAACGAAAAAATTATGCCGAGTTTACATCCATTTCAATCGTTGCTAAAAATACGGCATCCGATTCCATCAGCAAACCACTTTTTTTGGTGAAACACCATTTTATTCCAGAAAATTGCTACTCTTTAAATAGTTAATTGCACATTAAGAAAGCGTGTACTTTTGTTTTTAATTTTTGGGTGTGTTTTAAAAATCGAGAGTATTGTTGACTTCTTTTTGTTTTACTTTTGGCTGTGATTAGATCAGCTGACGTCTAGCTGCCGCTCTTGAGAGTGTACAAATACACTAACAAAGTATAGTTTATACCATTTCTTAACTTATTCAAACCGTCTACAGTATACAGTTGATATTACATAAGCACCAATGTGTTATAACATTTAAAATTTTTTTGTTTATTCATTTATATCAACACACACACACACACACACTCTCTCTCTCTCTCTCTCTACCTCTCTCTCTACCTCTCTCTCTCTTTTTACCTCTCTCTCTCCCTCTCTCTACCTCTCTCTCTCTCTCTCTACCTCTCTCTACCTCTACCTCTCTCTACCTCTACCTCTCTCTACCTCTCTCTCTCTGTGGGCTACTTTTCACTAACTCCAATTCCTTACCTCTCTCTATCTCTCTAACAAATGGATATCTTTGTTGCTCCTCAAAGTTTCATTTATATTTAAAATCGATCATGATTCAACTTTCCTTACTTCCTCCAATCTCGCACCATCGGTCACATCGCGGTATTTTCGAAATTTCCGGAAAATCCGTGATATATGTATTTAGATGCGTTATGAAAAAAATCCGCGAAGTGGTGAATCCGCGATGGTCGAACCGCGATGGTCGATCACTGTATATATATATATATATATATATATATATATATATATATATATATATATATATATATATATATTTTTGGGCTCAAGCCATGTCGTCCTGATGGAAGTTCTTATAGGGTAGCCTCCTAGGGTATATTACAACTACGGCGATATTCCCAGAGAATATACCTTAAGGTACCCAGAATTCTAACTCCTGGAGCAAATATCCCTAATGAAAAGGATATCGAGACATATCAGAGGACGTATTTTTGACACGCCACATGGCAATCTGCACCCCGAACAGAGATAACACATCGAAGGGGTCAATTGGCAAGAAAACGAAAACGAGAAAGAAAAAGGGGGAGCCGTTCCCAAGGCTCTCTCTTCCTCCGTTTCGCAAGCGTGCATTGTGCCGATCCTGGCGCCATCTGTATTCCTTTTTGCGTAGCTTAACAACTCTGTGTTTTTTCCTGTGTTTCTCGCAAAATCTTGGATTTAATCATCTTTTCATGGCTTCTCCAACTTCGTCTGCCTCTGATAAGTTGAGTACCATTTCTTTTATGTATAAATGTAGGCTCTTGGTAAATTTTAAAGTGATTAATAGTAATAATTTTTGTTACTAGAGCCGTTGCCTACCGGAGGCGTCCTGGACGCTGTCGCTCGCTAGGTATGAGTTTTAGTTAGCCAGAGCGATGTTCCCGGTTGTTTTGCTTTAATAAATTTTAGCTATTTAGCGTTACATAGGATTTCCTTTCTCGTGCTTTTAGTATTATTTGTTTTGGCGAAGTATTCGCCAACTCTGGCCTAAGCTAGGCCATGTAGCCTAGTCGTTTGGCCCTAGTACTTTCCTGCATGATTTTGGATTTCCGAGTGTTTTAAAATTTTATTGAAGCTTTAGGCAGTTTTTTATACATTTAAGATTATATTGATTATTTCCAAGATAGTATACGAGTGAGTTTCAGTGATTTAGGTGATCGATTCTCTTGGTGCCTAGGCTAAGTTGCCTATGGAGCCTTAGTATACTTTCTCATACTCCCCGGTTGCTTTATTTTCTTCGGAGAAGGAATGCAATCCCTTTCCCTCTGTTTAAGCCTTGGGCTTAACCCTTGTGGTTTATCTGAATTAACTTTCGATACAACTATACTGGGGTGTTACTGTACCTCCCTGTTCCAGTAAGTCTGGCTTCAGAGAGGGACAGAACATCAGAGTTTTTAGTCTGAGTCTGTGTTTGTCTGGCTTGGGGTAGAGTCTCCCTCGCTAGCCTGACGCAGACATAGGAGGCTTAGCCTCCTTAGGTCACTGCCGAAGGTTTCTGTACGAGATTATTCCTTCTTTTGTGATCTAGCAGACTAGTCCTTGTTGCTGTTCTCGGTGGGAGGATAAGATCCTTTCCCTGGGAGTAGCAACACCTTCCTTGCTTTGGTTCAGTGGGGGTTGGCAAGTATTGCTGGCCTCCCTCCTTGGATCTCCCTTAGGTTAAGATGAGTTTTCTTGGCTGCGGGTGATTCTTCACTAAAGCAAGGTTGGTAGGACCCTCTTTGTCCCTTCCCCCTCTATCTCTGTAATGGCCTAGCCGTTACAGTACTGTACGTCATTCTACATCTCGACCTAGTATAGGTTAGTATGTGGAATTGACTCAGTCCCTTGCCGGCCGGCAAAGTGTGCCGGCCGGCAAAGTGTGCCGGCCGGCAAAGGTCTTCTGCTTTGAGTGCTGCCCGGACCTCCCTTGGTCCCTCATCCATGTCTGCCTGTGAGCCAGACGGCATTGGTCAGGAAGCCTGAATTAGATTCTCCCCTTCCTTATATGCACTCTTTCGGATTGCCGGGCTTGGAGGTAGTATACTCTCTTATCCCGGCATCCATTCTGTTTTCTTCTAATGCTGTACCCGACCCGGCTGCCGGCCTATGAGACCGGCAGCCGGGCAGTCGTAGTCCTCTGGTTCTTTTGCTGCTGGCCGGCATCGGTTGTTTACTTTTGCCGGCCGGCTATTGTCAAGCCCTTGTCTGCCGGTCACTAGGAGCAGTGGCCGGCAGCCAGGTGCTACCTTATTTAGTTGCCGGCCGGCAGTCATTGCATTTGAACCAGCGTTCTGCCGCCTTATAGCTGTTAAGTAGTATACTTTAAAGCTAGTTATGGTGTGTGCCGGCCGGCAAGTGCCGGCCGGCACATTACCTTCTATACTGTACCAGTATTCTTCAGTATAACATATACTGTAGGAAGAAAACTATAGTATAGTATTGGTACAACACTGTGTGTTCTAACACTTTTGTGTTATCTTGCACAGCCCTTTGCTGTTGCCTTACAGATAAGAAAGTGAGTTCTTTCTTGTCTATTATCCGGTATTTTAAAATCATACCTTAGGTGTGAGCTACACCTGTTTCCTCTTGAAACTTTTCATTGGTTACTCTAGGACAGATTAACCATACGATTTTATTATCTGGAAGGCTGCAACAATTGGTTGTGCGGGAAACACAAGTGTGTGTCTTTCCTTTCTGATTTGTTATGCTAAACTGTGCATATCCAGTGATACGTAGTTCACTTGATACTCATGGAAATTTCTTCTCTTTACAGGAGGACCATCCGAAGTGCGGAAGTGTTTTCTGCAACGTCCGCAGTAAGAACCTCTGCGGACATGAGTTATGTAGGAGGCACGCAGCATGCGCTGTCTCCAAGGGTGATTTCCAGTATTGGGACCCTCAGGTATGTACCGTGTGCTCTAACCTGATTACTGAGGCTTTTGATTCCCCTAGGACGGTGGAATCAAGGGATATAGCAAGGGAGAAGCTTCATACCTGGGTAAGGGGCTTCCAGAAGAACACCTCTGGACCTTATCTTCCAAGTGAGAAGATGAGGGCTTACCTTTTCCCTAGGGCATCAGCTGATGCAGTGATTCCCCAGCCTCAAGAGGAGATCCCCCAAGTTCAGATCCAGATGGATGCTGAAGTCGCGGTCGCCTTGCAAGACATCCAGTTGGACGACAGGATGTCAGACGTGTCCGAGCGTCTGGAGGAAGACCTCCTGGCAGGAGCCCAGGATGAAGTTCAAGCCCCAGACATTGTAGAGGAAGATGTCGATGAGGTGTCGGCTGCTCCAGTTCAGATCCCTGAACCTATTCCCTCAACATCGTCTGCTCTCCCAGTAAGGCTGGGACAGGCCCTCTCCTCCATTGTTGGAATGATCCAACAAATGCAGAAGGAGAATAATGAGAAGGCGGCTGCAATGGAACTGCAGATGCAGAGGCTTGCAGCATCACATGCGCCCCAGAAAAGGCTCAATGTGAAAGACCTTCCCTTGTGCTCAGATTCTAACCCGTGGAGATATGCTGAGCACATGCCGATGACGACTGGAAAGATCGTCATGTCGGATAAGTTGGGTTCAGTTCCCCTAGAGGAGGTGGAATTCTGGCCCAGCAAGGGGTCATATGCGGACTGTTATGTCCGGTTGAGGAAGGAACCAGCTTCAAAGGAGGAGACAGAGCCGAAGGAGGTCATAGTGATGGACCATGCTAAGGCTCAAGCTTTGCTTTCATCTTCGATGAAAGAGAGGGGCTTCACGAACTCAAAGGTAGCTGCATTGAGTAAGAAGCTCCCTTCCTTTGTGTCCTCTCCTGCTAGAGCCTTCCCCTTTTTACAGAAAGGGTTTGCGGCTGTATTAAAAGCAGTCGAGGCCGGCAAGCCTTGTCCCTCCCTGGAGGAGTGTAAACCCTTGTCGCTGGCCCTACCTATGGACCACAAGGACTGGAAGGACGTCCATCTTACCTTCTCAGTCGGGAAGTTGGAGGCTGATATTGCCGGACATCAGTTCGGTGAGGACCTCCCTAAGCTGTCTGACTTTCTTTTGCGGAGAGAGCTCGAGACAAAAGAAAGACTGGCTGCCTCAATGTCTCTTCAGACCACTCTTGAGACGATGGCAAGTGACCCCAAGGTCCATGAAATATTCATGGTAGTGGCCAAGACTCATATGGCCACAGTGACGAAGGATCTTTATAGCTTCGTCAGGGCAAGGAGAGCTTGTAGGGAGTTCGTGTTCACCTCGGCTACGGTGAGGCACGAGCCAAGGAAACTAATCTCCTCCAACATTTAGGGCAAAGACCTTTTCCCTAGCGAATTGGTCAAAGAAGTTGTTGATAAGGCTGCCACGGAGAATAGAAACCTTCTCCAGAAGTGGGATCTGGCTATCAAGAGAAAGTCTTCCCCGGATGAGGGTCCCCAACCAAAGAGGAAGACTATGAGGACTAGGCTACCGTCTCGGCCAGCCAAGCCACTTAGACAGCAACAGCAACAGCAATTGCCATTGCCTTCAGTGCCCCAGATGGTGGCACAAACCCCGACCACATTCCAGTGGGTACCCTCAGGCCGTGTCGACACAGTCCACGGCATTCACCCCAACGTTCGAAGGGCAGTTAACTTCCTTTCGAGCAAAGCCTAGAGGAGCAGCCAGAGGCTCGTCTAGGCGCCCCTCAAGGGGAAGGGGATTCAGGGGTGGTCGCGGTCAGGGAGGCAAGACCTCAGGACGGCAGTCCAAGCGAGATGATGCCGGTAGGAAGGAGACTTCAGAATTTTCGGGATCGGTGGACCTTCGATCCCTGGGCCCACAGCCTATTCAAGAATGGACTGGGCTGGAGCTGGTACAGCACTCCACCCCCGTGCCCTCGGTTTTTCCAACACTCCACCCCCGTTCTGGAGGAGTACATCCAAGAACTGTTGGAGAAAAAAGTGATCCGAAGGGTGAAGTCCATCAAATTCCAAGGGAGGCTCTTTTGTGTTCCCAAGAAAGACTCGGAAAAGCTCAGAGTCATTCTGGACTTGTCGCCACTCAACAAGTTCATAGTGAACTGCAAGTTCAAGATGCTAACACTGCAACACATAAGGACCTTACTGCCCAAAAGGGCATATACCGTCTCCATAGACTTGTCAGACGCCTATTGGCACGTTCCAATCAAACGTCGACTCTCCCCCTACCTAGGGTTCAAGCTACAACGAAGACTATACGCCTTCAGTGCCATGCCATTCAGGCTAAATATAGCCCCAAGGATCTTCACGAAGCTTGCGAGCGTAGCTCTCAAAAAATTACGCCTAAAGGGAATTCAGGTAGTAGCCTACCTGGACGACTGGCTGGTGTGGGCAGCATCTGAGACAGAATGCTTGCAAGCTTCCATTCAAGTGATCCAGTTCCTAGAGTATCTAGGCTTCAAGATCAACAGAAAAAAGTCTCGACTTTCTCCATCTCAAAAGTTCCAGTGGCTGGGAATCCACTGGGACCTAATGTCACAACGTTTCTCCATCCCGGCGAAGAAAAGGAAGGAGATAGCGGGTTCTGTCAAGAGACTTCTAGATTCCGAAAGGATATCAAGACGTGAACAGGAGAGGGTACTGGGCTCTCTCCAGTTTGCTTCGGTGACAGACCCGGTGCTAAGAGCACAGCTAAAGGATGCAACCGGAGTTTGGAGAAGTTATGCATCAAACGCGCGAAGAGATCTGAGAAGACCAGTTCCGCTTCGTCTACGTACTTTTCTCAGGCCTTGGTCCCAAGCCAGACATCTAAAGAAGTCGGTTCTTCTTCAGCCACCTCCTCCGTCGGTGACAATTCACTCAGACGCCTCGAAGGAGGGATGGGGAGGTCACTCTCATCTGAAAGAAGTCCAGGGGACTTGGTCCAAGCTATTCAAGACCTTTCACATAAACTTTCTAGAAGCTATGGCAGTGCTCCTTACCTTAAAGAAAGTCTCCCCGCGTCACTCGATCCACATAAGGTTGGTGCTGGACAGCGAGGTAGTTGTGAGATGCTTGAATCGACAAGGATCAAGGTCACCACCTCTCAACCAGGTGATGTTGGCCATCTTCCGATTGGCGGAAAAGAAGAAGTGGTACTTGTCGGCAGTTCACCTTCAAGGAGTCCGCAATGTGACAGCGGACGCTCTATCCAGGTTCACACCGATAGAGTCGGAATGGTCCCTAGACGCAGGATCATTCTCCTTCATCTTGAGTCAAGTCCCAGAACTGCAGATAGACCTCTTTGCGACGAAAGACAACAAGAAGATATCCCTGTACGTGTCCCCATACGAGGACCCCTTAGCGGAAGCAGTGGACGCGATGTCCCTCGACTGGAACAGATGGTCCAGGATTTATCTGTTCCCTCCTCACAATCTTCTGTTGAGGGTCCTCAACAAACTGAGATCCTCCAAGGGGGTAGCGGCAATAGTGGCCCACAAGTGGCCGAACAGCGTGTGGTTCCCCCTAGCATTGGAACTACGGTTGAAGTTTCTACCGCTACCAGATCCAGTTCTGACCCAGCGAGTCCAGAAGTCGACTGTCTGCGCTTCATTACAGAAAACCCGGACCCTGCAGCTCATGATTTTCTCTCCCTAGCTGTGAGAAAGCGTTTCGGGTTTTCGAAAGCCAGCACAGACTTCGTAGAGGAATATAAGTGCAAATCTACTAGAAGGCAATATGAGTCATCTTGGAGAAAATGGGTGGCCTTTGTCAAGGCAACGAATCCGCAGAAGATCTCGACGGACTTCTGCTTATCTTTCTTCATCCACCTCCATGGTCAAGGGTTGGCAGCTAACACGATTTCGGCGTGTAAGTCTGCTTTGACAATACCCATTCTATATGCCTTCCAGGTCGACCTCGCTAACGAGATCTTTAATAAAGTTCCGAAAGCCTGCGCTAGGCTCAGACCTTCAGCACCTCCAAAGCCCATTTCATGGTCTTTAGACAAAGTTCTTCATTTCGCTTCTCTGTTGAGCAATGAGGAGTGTGCGTTAAAGGATTTGACCCAAAAAGTTATTTTCCTATTTGCACTCGCGTCCGGGGCCAGGGTTAGTGAGATTGTAGCCCTCTCAAGAGAGGGAGGTCTTGTTCAGTTCCTGGATGGGGGAGAACTGAACCTGTTTCCGGATCCTACGTTTCTCGCCAAGAATGAGTTACCCACCAACAGGTGGGGTCCCTGGAGACTCTGCCCTCTGAAAGAATATGCATCTCTATGTCCAGTAGAATGCCTAAAGGTCTATCTTCGTAGAACTTCAGACTTCAAGGGTGGTCAACTATTCAGGGGAGAAACATCAGGCTCAAATTTATCTCTGAATCAACTCAGGGCGAAAATCACATATTTTATTCGCAGAGGAAAGTTGCCTCATCCTTAAATTTCTTTAATTGTATGGATTTTGAACATCTTCGTTCATACACTGGCTGGAAGTCTTCCAGAGTGTTCTTTCGCCACTATGCAAAGCAAGTGGAGCAACTAAAGAGATCTGTGGTAGCAGTGGGTCGCGTCGTTAACCCTGCTGTTTAACTCTGCGAGGAACAGTGGTTTTAATTGGGACGATTAATTCCAGGGTGAGTGTGTAGTTACATACTGTACTACAAACTAAGTGAGGGCACTGAGTTGCCCACGTTGACTGTTCCATTTCCAAAGGTGAACCTAGCATAAGTGCAGACATGTGGCCGAGCGTTTCTAACGCTAATGTGATTGATTAGTAATACAGACTTTTATGACTTTGATACCTCGGTATGTTAAAAGTGGCAATAATGTTTTTTCTTTCAGATAAACAAGTTCTGTTTACTATCATACTTATGTTTAAAGTTTTGGTTATACTCTTATATATATATATATATATATATATATATATATATATATATATATATATATATATTTAATTGTTGTTAACCTGTCTATTTATTGTCTGTCAATAAACATGTTCTTGAGAACCTTGCATCTCCTTCACCTGTGTCAATTTATTGGTATAATTGAGCATTCATTCTATGTATTTTTATCTGGGATAATTCTAATAGATTGTTCCTTTATGCAAGCTAATGTTGCATTGGTTTATGCTTTCCCTTAACGGGAGGACTCCATCCCATAAGGGGACGGTGGGGGATTTACAAGTTTCCTCCTATGGGGATATAAACCTTTGTCCAATACAAGTATTGTGCGGAGAACTGGTCGATATTTCATATTGACGCAGTGGTTCTTTACAAACTATGCTTCACTTAATATAGGGTGAGACCACTATATTGGCTTGCCAGGTATTCATACATAGGTATATGTACTCTTTGAGACTT
>NC_090748.1:37131165-37143665 GCF_036898095.1 Palaemon carinicauda
ATATATATATATATATATACACTGTATATATATATATATATATATATATATATATATATATATATATATATATATATATATATATATATACATAAATATATATATGCATATATATGATATATATATATATATATATATATATATATATATATATATATATATATATATACATAATTGTTTGTGTTTGTATATATATATATATATATATATATATATATATATATATATGTATATATATATATATATATATATATATATATATATATATATATATATATATATATATATATATATGTGTGTGTGTGTGTGTCCGTGTGTGTAAGTGTGTGTGAGTGTGTGTGTGTGCGTATGTGTGCATACGTGTGTGTAATCAAATATAGCTTGCAATAAAATAAAGGAATTTTGACTTTCACTTAGTAAGCATTGGATAAATATATATTAGTGCTATGCAGTATTGGGTCCATTAAATTAGCTTCAACCAACATACATGGAGCCTGGCACTTTCCATTACTCGACCAAGGCTCATTGATATTCCCTGCCAATAGCACCATTGTGTCTATCCCGGATGTCTGCTGCTATCAACTAATTTGGTCGCATCTGCTTGCTTGGACGTAAACAATTGCAAGAGGTCTCGCAAATTAATATTCCATTGTCAGAACCGGAATTGTGACTAAATTGGGTAATTAGGGATTCAGATCTCCGAAGGAAAGTTCTGTTTTTAACCTTCGCAAATTCAGGTGCATGTGCTAATAGTGAAAGGCAAGTAATGGTGGACTATTTTTGTTTGTTTAATGGAGGTGCTTTTTCGTTAAGCCATACCATTAATTAATTATGGATCAATAAAATATTTTTGATTAAGAGTTATATAAACATACTGAGTATGATTAAAAATCTACCTTAATTATTCCCATAATATCCTAATGAAAGTTTTTTTTTTTTTTGAGGTTGTATTTTAATTCATATTCATTAAATAAAGATGAATAACTACCTTTACTTATTGATAAGTTACTGTATCGTTTTGTTCGGTTCAATATATTTACTAATTAAATGAAATCGAGTGTGAATTTATGATTTTTATATTCAAATGTAAGAAATGAAAGATATATTTAGAGCTTTGATTTACGACGAAAATACATCAATACAGAAATAGGAATAATTATGTCTCTTTTACTCAAACTATATAAATTTGTTTTACTAATAATCTGATAGAGGGATAAAATATATATTTTATAGAATAGTATATGTTTTCAGTATGACAATTTTCATTTCATAGCAATTTTACTAAGAAATTCTGTTATAGGAGGGGTCTAAAAAATTTCAGTCAAAAATCTAAAGAAAACGTTTTGTCAATGACCTGTAGGCAGCACCATATTCTCTTTTAGACGAATTACTGATAACTTTACCGTAAACCGAGTAGGTATATGTTTTTACAAAATTATTATTATTATTATTATTATTATTATTATTATTATTATTATTATTATTATTATTATTATTATTATTATCAATTGCTAAGCTACAATCCTAGTAGGAAAACCACAATGCTATAAGCCCAGGAACTCCAGCAGGGAAAATAGCCCTTGAGGAAAGGAAACAAGGAAAAATTAAATTTTTAAGAAGAGTAACAGCATTAAAATAAATATCTCCTATATAAACTATAAAAACCCTTAACAAAACAAGAGGAAGATAAATAAGATAGAAATGCATACCCGAGTGTACCCTCCAGCAAAAGAACTCTAACCCAAGATACTGGAAGACCATAGTACATAGGCTATGGCACTACCTAAGACTAGAGAAAATGGTTTGATTTTGGAGTGTCCTTCTCCTAGAAGAGCTGCTTATCATAGCTAAAAAGTCCCGATATTACGATGTGAGTTGGGCATTTACTTCAAAATGGAATGTAGAAATATAGAGGAAACCATTATCCGTCGCTTAGATAAGAGAGCAGTGTGTTCAAGTTTTTAACAATATCAGTACCGGGTTTATAAATTATTTTCACACTTTCAGATAGGTAGTTATCACACCCTTAGCATGGAAAAAGATAGACTCTCAAAACACCCAAATACCTTTTACGAAGTATCAGTCCAAAAGGGAGTAGCTGTAACCTGACCTTCCATTACCTGAGAATATTTCCTCTTTTGTAGAATTCGTTCTCTAAAAGAAGGTCTCTTGGGGAAAAAGAACATTATTAGGTATTTATTATTGATAGATGTCATCACGTGTATCTTCCATTTTGTTTATATTCAAAATGAAGGCGAACTCCACAGTATTTTCAGTTTTGTTTCCCGGGTTATCATTGATAATTTATAGTTTAACCAGACCCTAGATATATCATTCATAGCTCCATGTAATGAATAGATTATAATTTATCTTATTTACAGGTAATGGTATTATATTTCAAAATGTAAGACTCAAATTGTTTACTCTTTAGTTTACACTAAAGAGTAAAGCATTTATATATATATATATATATATATATATATATATATATATATATATATATATATATATATATATATATATATATATATATCTTAAAAACACAAATGCTTTTGGATCTCACGGGATTAGCTTGCGTTTCATTAGGGATGGGTTATATATTATTGCGTTTTACCTTACATTTATAATTAACACATCCATAGCCACTAAACAGTATCCGGTCTTATGGAAAAATACCCACGTAATTCCTGTTTTTAAGAGTGGTGATATGGAAGACGTCTCCAATTATCGTCCTATATCTTTGCTACTGGTATTGTCAAAAGTTCAGGAAAAAATAATTGCTATTCAATTAACTGATTTTTTTTAGAGACAAATGGTCTAATCTCACAAAGTCAACACGGCTTCAGACCAAAATTATCAACTGGAACGGCTCTATTAAAAGTATCAGATAAGATTTATGATAACATGGATGATAAGAAAGTCTCACTACTCCTTTTACTTGACCTCTCAATAGCCTTCGACAGCGTGAACCATAATATATTATTTGATAAATGTACATCACTGAGTATAGATCCACTTTAGTTTATGAATTACCTACATGACAGATCCCAGTCAGTTAGAATGGGTCAAACTGTGTCTTCCCAAAAGAACTGTAGAGTTTGGTGTGCCCCAGGCCTCTATTCTTGGCCCAATACTCTTTGCAATTTATGTCAATGATCTGGTCAAATCACTACCCGGCTGTTTTGCCATCCAATATGCCGACGACACCCAGATCTTAATTGAAGGAAATGTAAGTGAAATAGACGAACTAATTCATAGGGCAGAATACATACTAAAGAAGGCCAAATACTACTTCTTAACTAATGGTTTGTTTCTTGATAAGAAAAAAACACAGTTCATTTTTATAGGTTCCCGACAATATATATCAGAAATTGGAGATAATGTGCAAATAGATTTTAATGGAAATATGATTAAACCCATGAAAGCTGTAAAAAATCTAGGGGTTTATTTTGACAGATATATGACGTTTGAAACGCATATAGATGGAATTTATAAGAAAGTGATGGGCACTTTGATTTATTTAGATAGAGTAAAAGACTCATTTGATTTCTCTACGCGTAAAATAGTTGTTCAGTCGCTGGCTATGAGTATAATCAACTACTGTTTAAGAATTTGTGGAGTAACTGGCTCTACGCAAATGAAAAGGGTACAAAAACTTCAAAACTTTGCCGCCCGAGTGGCTGTTGGTAATGTAAAAAAAAACATGAACACATATCCCCTAACCTCAAAAAATTAGAATGGTTAAAGATAAAAGACAAATATACCATAGATGTCTGTAATTTGGTATTCAAAACAATACGTAAAATAACTCCTGAATGGTTATACAATTTTCCAACAGTACTCGCAGTTAATGGGGTTCCTACTCGACAGCAGGAAAATCTGTATGTAGAAAGGGCGAAAACAGAGATAGGCTCCCGCCAGTTTAGAGTTCGAGGCCCAGCATTATACAATAAAGTACCTGGCACAATTAAACAAAAATCCTCTATCGCTGCTTTTAATGTAAACTTAAAGAAACTAATTTTAAATGGTCCCGATTAATGTAAGAACGTTATATTTAATTGCCTTATTAAAAGTGCTTTTGAAGGCACTACAGTACTTCTATAGATGTTGGAATTAGTTTTATATAATATTTATGGATAAGATGGCTTTTATTTACAAATTAGGATTTCCTTATAATCTAGTATGCATATTTGATTAATATGTGTTATTTTAATACTATTTGTACATGACTTGTTTTTAACACAACTTATGTGGTCTATGACAATGTATTTCAATATTCGGCAAGAGTAATTTTTACTCACTATATTCTAAGTGAATACTTTCTGATTTCATGATATTCTTTTATTACTGATGAATTATTTCAATTACAAAGTTTTAGCCGATTTGTTGATTCTTAAAACAACTTTTGTATGTCTAAAATAACAAATATTTGAACTATTTGTAAGATGATTTACTAATTGCAGCCTTGTATTTTATGAATACCCAATGCAAATATTGGAAATAAAGAATTATTATTATTATTATTATTTTTATTATTATTATTATTTCTCTCTCTCTCTCTCTCTCTCTCTCTCTCTCTCTCTCTCTCTCTCTCTCTCTCTCTCTCTCTCTCTCTCTCTATATATATATATATATATATATATATATATATGTATATATATATATATATATATATATATATATATATATATATATATATATACACACATATATATATATATATATATATATATATATATATATATATATGTGTGTGTGTGTGTGAATATGTAAATATAAATAAATATATACATATATATAATTATATATATAATTATATATATATATATATATATATCTATATATATATATATATATATATATATATATATATATATATATATATATATATATATATATATATATATATATATATATGCAAATTATGTTTATAGCCAAAGCTGCATATGGTTATGATTTTATTCTCTTAGAAACGGTGAATTTACATCACCTAATACATCGAAGTGAGTTCCATGGTCTCATGTCCCTACTTCTATTAGTATCTTTTGGCAGTTGCCCATACAAGTCATGTATTTGTCAAAGACTCTTCAACATTGGAATTGATAGTAAATATATTACTTCTTTGGTTATAATACAATTTATTTGCTAGCTATAGAAATCTAGAGATGAAGTGGATTTTCTACAAATTACGTAGTATATAATTTAAAAGGAATACGCCTTCCAAACGTTTAAGTCTCCAAATAAATAAAACAAGACTGAATTTTATTTACCTAGCGAAAGCTTGAATCATTTGGTAATATCTTGTTTTTTAATTCGTTTGCATAAACTCATTAGATTATTAATCTCCCCCATGCCCTCGTACTCATTGCTACAAGTATAATTAATTACTGCAGTAGCAGTATAATATATTCACCTCACACACGAAGGTCTTTTGGGGTTGTCGTATTTCACGAATGAATTAGACAGCCAAACAGGGTTTCCACTTAACAACTGTTTCTTTAATGAGAAAAAGTTATTCAACTTAGAATTTTAAAGGTAGGAAGATTCAGAAAGAAATATTGCAGTAATTATAATTGTTACGTAACAAAATGCATTAATCTTGAACGTTTAAATCCATTTCTTAAGATTAATGATCACCCGTTTTGGGTCTGATCTTTTCAGTGGTTAATAATCCAGAAATGAGATTTACTTGACCTCTATTTTACCATTCATCATTTTATTTTTAATATATGCATTGATCAAGTAAACTGAAAAGAAATAAATATTAATCAAAGGACTTTGACTTATCCACAACGCATATGACCTCCTAACTTCAAAAGGTAAGTAATTAATAAATAAGGTTACTGCTAAGCAATTAGCCAGACACAATAAACAAGATTGATTGCGTGGAGAAAGTCACACAGAATTAACATGTCTAGACCTACGTGCATTCGAAATGTGAAAAAATAGTAAGCCTTTGAAAATATTATGCACTTGTAAAAAAGGTTAAACATGTTTGGAAAAAGTATTTTAAAAAAAATTATCTCCTATTTAGAAACCCGACGGCTTTATATGCTATATTGATTTTTTTTTTAATGAAGCACATTTGCTCTGACTCCCAGCGGTGCCCTTTTAGCTCGGAAAAGTTTCCTGCGTTCTGATTGGTTAGAATCACCTTGTCCAACTTTGCATAACCATGAGCAATTCTTCAAATGTATACAAAATAATTACAGTACATTGATTTTTACATTGCAATGTTTGGTTTTTTATATACAAGAAGTACGACTCTATTATCAAAGGGCTATCATTAATAGCGGAGGTGATAATATTACAATGATTTAGAGGAAATTAGTTGATTTCAAGGAAATTACAAGGACAAATTTTAACTACGCAAGACATAAAAAGACCAAGATATCTTCCGATTTTAGTTGAAAAGCAACTTTTTAGGAAGTAATGAAAATAGTTTATATATATATGCATATACAGTATATACATATATATATATATATATATATATATATATATATATATATATATATATATATATATATATATATATATATATATATATATATATATATATTTGGGCTCAAGCCATGTCGTCATGATGGAAGTTCTTTAAAGTAACTTCCTAAGGGATATATGTACTACAGTGATATTCCCAGAGAATTTTACCATTAGGTATCCAGAATTCTAACTCCTGGCGCGAGTATCCTTAAAATTTCTCCAAAGAATATCGCATAATATCAGCGGACTCATTCTTGACACGCCTCCATAGCAATCTGCACCCCAGACAGCGTTTTGGCTTCGAGGAGGATGTGGCAAAAGGGAGCCGTCCAAAGGCTCTCCCTACTCTCGTAATTCTATTGGGAATACAACAGCGCCATTCCCACGATGGCGGACATTCCTTTTTTTGTAGCGATCTTGCTCGGTGATATTTCCTGGTGATCTACTTTTCGATCGTTTTACAGGATTATTATTATGCTTTCTCCATCTTCTTCCGCCTCTGGAAAGTTGAGTATCAGGTCTTTACTATGAGTATATTTTAGCTCCTGTTTCACAATGAAATTAGAGTATTTTATTGTGTTTATGAGCTAGGCCAGTTACTGGAGGCGCCATGGCGCCGTTGTTCTTTTGGCATGTGTTATTTAGATAGCAGAATGACTTCCAGTTTTTGATAGATTTATTTAATTATTTTATTTATTTAGCTATTTAGGCAATTATTCTTGTAAAGTTTCGATAATGTGCATAATTTTTGTTTCCCCCTTTTCTCTGTCAATCGTATAGTTAGAGTTTCGGTGATTTAGGTAACCGAGATCTCGCATAGCCTAGGTAACCTTACCTAGACGTTTTACTATACGTTCAGACTTTCCCCGGTTACCCTCGTTTATTGTTTTCATTCAGTGGAGACTGATACCTCCTAGAATGTTATGAAACATTACACGTCTCTTCGGAGACTTAAGGGTAATCTCTTTCCCTCTGCGTGTAGCCTCAGGCTACAACCCTAGTAGCCAGGCCTTGAATTTTATTCAGACATGGCTAACTTAGGGTTTGTCCTGCCTCTTCCCTTAACCGTTGGTTGTGGTATACCATCAGGTTTTGGGATTTAGTCAGAATCTCAGAGTATTTAGTCTTATGTCGGCGACCTGCCGGTAGGGCGAATGGGTTGTAGGATACCATCATTCCCCTGCCGGCCAGGTGGCCGGCAATAGAGGTTAGCCCTCATTACCCGCACTTGAAGTTATGGTAGGATACCATCATCTCCTTGTGACTAAAACACTAGTCCTATGCCACAGTTCTCTGGGCTGAAGAATGATTTTTTTCAGCCTAGGATACGTGGCACTTGAACTCTGTTTCTTCTTTGTTGAGACGAGGTGGCAGTGCCGCCATCCCCTTAACTGTGTCGGCAATAACTGGGATGGAGAACTGAGTCTCTCCTGTTCCCTGGGATTCTGCCGATACTGAAACAGAGTTTCTTTTACAGGTGGTAGGACTGACAATTTTTGCCAGCTCCTTTCACTCTCGTTACAGGACCCTGTTCCTTACCCCTCTGTCCACTTTTGATGGCTGAGCCATTGTCTTTCTTTAGGCCGGCATCTTGCAACCTTACGTTTTGCTGGTAGTTTGCCGGAGCCAGCCAGACTCCCTCTCTAGTCATGTCTTTGGCTGAGGGCAGAGCATACTGCCGCTAATCACATCATCTGTCGGCAATTGCCGGCCTAGCCGGCAACTGCCGGCCCAGCTGGCAGCCAAGAAGGCTGCCGGCGACCATGATGACCGTGATAGGGAAGTCCCTTCTGTTCCCAAGGTTCTTCAGTCCTCTCTTGGACTGCTGCTGCAGGTCCTGTTGCCGGGGCACTGCCGGCCAGGCCGGCACAGATAGTGCTGACTCAGTTGGCAGCACGGCGACTGTACTGGTACTGTTGGACTTGCCGGCTGGCAGTGTATCGGCGGTACCTTGTCGGCAATAGTATTGTAGCTGCATGGAAGCCTGAATGGTGCATTCTCCCATTCTATTAGAACCTTCTTTCTGGAAAAAGGCAGTCAAAAGAGACTTTTACATCCTTAATTACTGTATACATTCAGAGTTAGGAGTAGCCTTTTTTTCCATGCTATCTCTCTCTCTCTATCTCTCTCTAGCTAGCATGCCGGGTATGCCGGCAAGACCTAGCTATGACGGCTACATGCCGGCTGAACTACTGTATATTTTATACAGGTAGCCAGTATATCTGCATTATAGAATATACTGCAGATAGAAAACTACTATATAGTTTATAATAGTAGTTATTTCCAATATATTTTCCATATCCAACACAGGCATTTGCTGAACCCAATCCTTTATTGAATGAATATGATTTCTTCACTATCCTGATTAGAAAACAGTATTAAACACTTCAAGGCAGGAGTAATACACTCCTAACCCTTAAAGGGTGGAGCCTTTTTCCTTGAGTCTCCCTGATCAGGAAACTATATTCTAATATAGTAGGAAGACAATAGCAAATAGGCTGAGTGGGATATACAAATATATGTCTTTATTTTCCTTGTCCAGCTGGCTTCATGCTAGATGGACCATACTGTCATATGCTACTATGAAGGCAGCATAATGATTAGACTACAATACATGATGTACAGTAGACAGTAAATTGCAATAAAGATTTACTGCAATTAGAAAACTACAGTACCATGATACAGTAGTGTTTTCTGACATACCTTGGGTACCCTTGTACGAGCATTCTGCTGTTACCGTTCATATATTGAATGAATAGTTTTCTTCAATATTCTGATTGAGAATCAGTCATCCTGACCCAACAGTATTAACATTATTTTGGGACAGTGATTTGATACTTCTCTACCCCTAGGGGTAAGAGTCCTTCTACTTGGAGTTACTCTATAGAGAAATCTCCATGTAGTTAATACTGAGGGGAGGCAACAGTATTTGCTCACAGGGGTACACAAGTATGTATCTCCTACTATCCCTTTATAGCTTACTATCCTAAGCTACTCTATTGTAAAGGACATTTGCATGTTGATTGCCAAGGAGAGAATCCATTGTATACTCATTTGGTTTTCCTTTCTTTACAGGAGGAACACCAGATACCTTGTGCTGCAGTCCTCTGCAAGGCCAATAGTAAGTATTTTTACGGTCATAATACTTGAAGGTTTCATGCCCCCTCCAATATTATTTCCGGGTCCCTACATTATTGGAACCCACAGGTTTGCAATATATGTCGGACATTAATGTCCGAAGGTTTTGAAAATCCCAAGTCTACAGAGACAAGGGATACAGCTCAATATAAATTACGCAACTGGGTGAGAGGCTTTCAAAAGATCTCTCCGGCCCCTTTCCTAACTAATGATGGGATGCATAAGCTACTATTTCCGGAAGCAAGTAAGGAAACAGTAGCGCCTCAGGAGCTAACTACATCCCCTGACGGCCAGAAAATCTTTGGGATTAAGGGCAAGAAATGCCCCAAGGTAGAAGAGGAAAATGTAGCATCGAAATTTTCTCCGCCTGTGCCGGCTTTAGAGCCATCGATGTCGACATCTTCGTCTTCTTCCCCTAATTTGGATAATGTGGTACAATTATGTATCCAACTGAAGAATCAAATAGAGAGCTTTCGTAGACAAAACGAAAAGCAGGAAGTAAAATGCAAGATAGATCCTCGTGAAGTTTCTCTTGTCGCTTCCCTGGGGTCAGTCAAACGACCCATGAATCAAGACCTACCAACATGCTCCATAACCAATCCCTGGAGGTTCGCGGAGCAGATACCGATTTCAAATGGCAATCTCTGCATCTCAGAGAAAATAGGTGCTGTTCCTTTGGACAAAATGCAATTTTGGACAATCTTTGATGCTTTCCTTAATTGTTGGGTTCGACTGAAGTACGAACCAAAGTCAAGAAAAGGAACGGAACCAAAGGAGGTCTTGATTCTCGACCATGATAAGGCACAGACTATCCTTTCAGGTAGTCTAAGAAAGGCGGGTTATTCAGAGTCGAAGGTATTCTCACTGAATAACGGACACCCTTCCTTTCTTGCTCTTACTTCACTCTCATTCCCCTTTATGGGGAAGGCATTTACTTCAGTTGCCAAAGCGGTAGAGGTGGGTAAGCCATGTCCCACACTCGATGAGTGCAAGCATTTGTCACCAGCTTTTCCCGGATAGGAAAAGGATTGGAAGGAAGTCCATTTGACATTTTCAGTAGGAAAATTAGACAAGGACGTCGCAAGTCGACAATTCAAGGTATGTCTCACTAAATTGTCTGAGTTGCTCTTGTGTAATGAACAGGAGTCAAAGGAGAAACTTGTGACCTCCCTTTCTCTACAAAACTACATGGAGTTGTGTTCAACCTACGAGAGTACCCCAGACATGCTCATGGTTAAAGCCAAAATGCATATGGCTATCTTGGTGAAGGACCTTTATGCCTTTATGAAGGCTAGGAGAGCATGTAAAGAGTTTGTGTTCGCTGATGCAACAGTAAAACACGAAACAAGGAAGCTAATATCTTCCATCATCTGGGGTAAAGACCTCTTCCCACAGGAGGTCACTAAGGAAGTAATTAAGAACGCCACCAGGGAGAACATAGGTCTTCTCCAAAAATGGGGCATTTCTTCAGAGAGAAAATCTTCTGTTGTTGTGGGTCCCCAACCTAAAAAGAAGATTGGAAATGCTGGAAATATCCGGGCTGCTCAACAACATCCCACTATTCCAGTGACCACGATGCTACAGGCAGATGGTCAAAAGTCTAAGCCTACTGACTACTCGAAGCATAAAGACGCTTCGGCTAGGAGGAACTTTCCCTCAGGATCGCAGGACCTTCGATCCTTCGGTCCAAAGCCTATTCAAGATGAGCCATTGATGGGAAACAGAAATGTCCCTACCATCATTTCCTTACCTTCTCCTACAGTTCAAAACCCTCCTTGAGGAGTATACCTGAGAGCTATTGAGCATACAGGTATTAAGAAAACTTTAGCTCATCGAGTTCCAGGGAAGGCTGCCATTCT
Organism: Palaemon carinicauda; assembly: GCF_036898095.1. Classification (NCBI taxonomy): domain Eukaryota; kingdom Metazoa; phylum Arthropoda; class Malacostraca; order Decapoda; family Palaemonidae; genus Palaemon; species Palaemon carinicauda. Next base: position 37,142,649 of record NC_090748.1, read on the forward strand.
GAACTTGTCGCCACTCAACAAGTTCATAAAAAACAGCAAGTTCTGAATGTTAATCCTTCTGAACATATGGACCTTGTTCTAATTAAGGGTTTTCGTAGTCTTGTCAGACCTGAAAGGTGTCCTTCGGAACCTTCCAGTTACCCCCCCCCCTTCCTCCTATCTAGAATTCATGTTACAGAGAGTAACATTCATCCTAAGGAAGATACGTGTCGGACTCACAGTTCTAAGTATCTTCAAAGGATTGACGAACTTAGTCACGTTAAATTCAAGCCTAGAAATAGTTCAGGTATTAATATACCTGATCAAGAGGCTGGAGTGGATAACACACGAAGTGTCCGGCCAATGTGCATTCAAGAGATGATCCGGTTCCTAGGACATCACGGATGCAGGATAGGCTTCTAGAAGTCTCGACTTTCTCCAGCTCAGGGGTTTCGATGTTTAAAAAACCATCGAAGCCCTCAGTCACATCAAATCTCCTCTCCTTGGGAAATATAAAAGGAGCTCGTGAGGTCCGTCAACAGACTCAGGTGTTCAGTCAGAATACCAAAACGCCAACAGGAAAAAGCGCTAAACTTTCCCCAGTTCAATATAGTGACAGGCCTGGTGCTAAGGGCACACCGGAAAGATGCGTTAAGAGCTTGGAGAAAACACGCATCAAACTCTTGAAGAGATAAAAAAAGACTGAGATAGGTCCCTTGTTAATCGCTTCTCTAACAAAAATTAGAGCACGAAAGTCCCAAGACTCTGCTGGTCCTTTCATGGGTGGTCCTTTCATAGGCTTAAGTCCGCAGTACCTCCAAAGCCACATTATGCCTCATCTGTGAACAATGAAGATTGTTCTCTTAAGGATCTAACCCAAAAGGTTATTTTCTGTTCGCTATCGCCTCCGGGGCTGGAGTTAGTGAAATAGTGGCCCTATCCAGAGATGAGGGTCACATTCAGTTCACGGAAGTGGGAGAACTGAATCTATTTCCTGATCCATCCTTTCTCGCTAAAAACGAGCTATCCACTAAGAGG
>NC_090748.1:37148665-37150268 GCF_036898095.1 Palaemon carinicauda
AGACTAGAGTACTGAGTGACTATCTGAAGGACAGTACTCAGGAGGAAAATTCTAAATTTGCCAGCTTAAGCGATGTGGAGGGGGACAGAGGATAATTGGCTGTTTAGTTTAGGAGCCTTTTCTTTAATCATTAACGATTCCAATACTAGTAGAGAGGAGTTATTTGGCGCTTGAGCTATGATTTCAAAGTTTTTATATGCAATGTTGGTCTTGCATTTACTTGCATGTTCTCTGATGGTTGAGAATTCTTTGGTTTTGAGCGCACATCCAGTTCTATGACTCACTCCCCGATGCGCATCTATGCGAACTTTCAGCAGTCTTTTTGTGGAACCCACATAATTTCCGAGATTACATCTCGGACAAGTAAACATATAGACCACCGAAGAACGCATTAGGTCGGGGAGAGAATCCTTAATTCTAAACATAGATCCCACTGTCAGGGGATTCTTAAAAATAAGTTTAAAATCCAGACTTGGAAAATTGTTTAAAATGACCTTTTTAATTTGTTTCCCATATTTTCCGTTATTAATAAAAGGCAAAGAGGCATAGAAAATCATTTTTGGTACTGTAGGAACTTGAAGTTTAGGTTAGTAATGTTTGGTCAGAAATTTGTTAACTAATCTATAAAATATTTTAGTTGGAAAACAGTTATCCTTGAAATGCTGCTTCAGAAAGACTATTTCATTATGAAAGGATGTCCAGTCAGACGAAAGGTAAAATGCCCTGCAGATCAGGGTTGTTACGGCATTTAACTTAAAATTATAAAAGCAAAAGCTAAAAAAATTGGTGCCTAAACCAGTGAACGTCTTTTTTCTAAATACGCTTGTTTCTAGACGTGTCTGCCCTCTTGAGATGTTAATGTCAAGATATGGTAACTTGTTATTTTCTTCTTCCTCAATAGTGAACTTGATGTTTGGATGAACGTTATTGATGAAATCTAAAAATCTAGCAGCATGTTCCTTTTGCTTGAAAGTAGCTAACGTATCATCTACGTAGCGTTTATAAAATATAGGTCTAAATAGCAAAGGACATTGGTCTAAAAACTGCTCCTCAAGGTGACACATAAAAATATTGGCGAAGGTGGGCCCAAGAGGGCTACCCATAGCCATACCATCAAGTTGTTTAAACAACTTGCCATCAAAAATAAAATGAGTGTCAATCACTGCAAGTTCAAGTAATTTTTTAAAATCAGACTTATTAAAACCGTGATATAAGTCGTTTGGAAAAATAAAAAGTTTACTTAAAATTATTTCAATGGTTTCTTGCAAGGGCACGTTCGTAAAAAGTGATTCAACATCATAGCTAACCATATAATTACATTTGTTTTGAGTGGTGATTTCAGGTATCAGAGAGGCAGAATTGGGCAGCGTATATTCATTTGAGGTAAGTGGTTGTAAAAGAGGCACAAGAAATTTGGCAATATTAAAATTTGGTGAATTATAAGCAGCTAGAATAGGTCTGAGTGGAACATTTTCTTTATGAATCTTAGGTAAACCATACAGTATACCATAAGAGGAACCAGAGGAAAATAGGTCTAAATATACCTGTTCAGTAATGGTACTATTAAGAGGGATGATTTCTATTTGTTGAAAAGTTTGGCTAA
>NC_090748.1:37150768-37153268 GCF_036898095.1 Palaemon carinicauda
TGTTACCTTAAAAAGAAAAGAAAAAAATCGACAAAAAGAAAAAACATAACTATTACTACTAATAAACATTATTTTTAATTTGTTTTTTCCCTTTCTATCACAGTATATCTAGACTAAGATCTGCATAACTTATTATTTAAGTTTCGATTCTATCTTTCGGATTTAACAATCTTTTCAATATAAGTAACACGCAGAGTAACAAAAATAATATTACCAAAAGTAGTAGCAACAAGAACATCAACAATCATCAATACTACTTATAATAACGTTTTTTTCCTTTTCTATGGCAGTATCTCTAGAACTGTTCCTTATAATGTGTTCATGATTGGATTATGCTTTTTTTGGAGTTTATCACTTGTTTCACTGTAAGTAGTAGGTAGTAGGTTGGCCTGGCTACCAGCCACCCGTTCAGATACTACTGCTAGAGAGTTATGGGGTCTTTTGACTGGCCAGATAGTAGTACATTGGATCCTTTTATCTGGTTACGGTTCATTTTCTTTTTGCCTACACACACACACACACACACACACACCGAATAATCTGGCCTATTCTTTACATATTCTCCTCTTCCGCATATACCTGACAATACTGAGATTACCAAACAATTCTTCTTTCTGCACTGTAATTATTCAGTGGTCACTTTCCTCTTTGTAAAGCAGCTCTTCTAGGAGAAGGACACTCCAAAATCAAACCATTGTTTTCTAGTCAAGGGTAGTGCCATAGCCTCTGTACCATGGTCTTCCACTGCCTTGGTTTAGAGTTCTCTTGCTTGAGTGTGCACTCTGGCACACTATTCTATCTCAATTCTCTTCCTCTTGCTTTGTTAAATTTTTATATAGTTTATATAAGCGATATTTATTTTAATGTTGTTACTCTTCCTAAAATATTTGACTTTTCTTAGTTTTCTTTCCTCACTGAGTTAATTTCCCTGTTGGAGCTCCTGGGCTTATAGCATCCTGCTTTTCCAACTAGGGTTCTAACTTAGCAAATAATAATAATAATAATAACAATAATAATAATAATAATAATAATAATAATAATAATAATATGTAGTAAAGTGTTCAATTCTGCTGCCTTATCTATTTCTTCAATGATTATTGTTACTCCCTCTTTTTGGCAAAGCGAATGATCTTCTCAGTTCCATATATCCTCATATTCTTGCAACATCTTGTGTTATTTCAATGTGCGTGTCTGAACTTTTAATATCCGCTTTCAGTGAAATGAAAGTAGATCATACTTTTTTTGCAAAAGGTGCTTAGGAATAATCCAAAGAGGTTCATTAAAGTAACCTTTGCTCTTTTGAAAGGCAGTTCATGTGTTTTGCTTACATGCTATTCTTTTACGAGAACGTAACCATTGAAATGTCATGGCAAATGACAAGAATTTAACCCTGGACAGGTATTGTTCTTGGACACCCCTATTTAGGTATTTAGGGGTCGAGCTCGACCCCTACTCCAAAAAAAATTCAGGAAAAATTTAGTTAGGCATCAATCTGTATTGTTTGACTTGCTAAAAATACTTCAAAGAATACTAAAAACTACTGAAAATATAAATGATACCCATCTACAAAATAACTATTTATTGGAAATATATTAAAAATTTAAGTATACAAAAAAAAGACTTGACATAAATATTCACAAAAAATAGAAATATACAGATACACATAAATCCCTTTAGGGACACCTTCTTAGATGGCAAAGCAACAGCGTGTAATTGCTGGAAATGAGTTGGACCCATAGAAGTCAAGATCTGAAATGAGAAAAAAAAGGTAATTTTTTTTCCCAAAAAAACTAGTCCAAGTTTCACTATTTTTTTCTGGTACCTAAATGAAATAGGAAGAGGCTAATTTCTTTATAGAATAAACTCATATTATCCTATAACAGAAATACATAATAAATTGTGCACTAAGATGTAATTTACTGTTATATCAGGCGTGAAATCTAAAGGTCATTTTTTGACGGCCTAGTTTCATAATGTAAATTTCTTATGAAAATCATTGTATCTCCTATAAAATATGATATTTATGCATTAAAATATACCAAAATATCACGAATTCTATAAAAAACAAGAATATATAGAGATATGCCAACTTACCTTTCGGGTATGTCAACAAAATGGCCGCAGACCGCAACAACTCCTACAGCCCAATCTACCACTTGAAATGGAGAATGGGTATGTAAATTTCAAGGTGTTATTTATTTATCTAATTATTAGTGGATTGGAATAAAACTGATATGATGGGTTTCTGGATGTTTGACAATTATTTTTATCATATAGAATTTAAATTCTTTGAAATATACTTTAGATAAAAAATGGGTGATATCTATTTTTTAACGATTAAAATTTCAGTATCTATACAAACAAGTAGTAAAAAAAGAAAGTTTCATGATTTAACCTAGCTATAACTATCAGGTACAGTTCAGATACAAGACAGTTTGAAGCTATAGACAAATAGGCTTCCTGCTCCTCAAACAAGTGGTGTTTGTCATGTGGTCAGTCT
>NC_090748.1:37158268-37168268 GCF_036898095.1 Palaemon carinicauda
GATCATGAATGGGAGGTAAATCAGTTGTTGTTTGCGGATGATACTGTACTGGTAGCAGACACGGAAGAGAAGTTTGACCGACTAGTGACAGAATTTGGAAGGGTGTGTGAGAGAAGGAAGTTGAGAGTTAATGTGGGTAAGAGTAAGGTTATGAGACGTACGAGAAGGGAAGGTGGTGCAAGGTTGAATTTCATGTTGAATGGAGAGTTACTTGAGGAGGTGGATCAGTTTAAGTACTTGGGGTCTGTTGTTGCAGCAAATGGTGGAGTGGAAGCAGATGTACGTCAGAGAGTCAATGAAGGTTGCAAAGTGTTGGGGGCAGTTAAGGGAGTAGTAAAAAATAGAGGGTTGGGCATGAATGTAAAGAGAGTTCTATATGAGAAAGTGATTGTACCAACTGTGATGTATGGATCGGAGTTGTGGGGAATAAAAGTGATGGAGAGACAGAAATTGAATGTGTTTGAGATGAAGTGTCTGAGGAGTATGGCTGGTGTATCTCGAGTAGATAGGGTCAGGAACGAAGTGGTGAGGGTGAGAACGGGTGTAAGAAATGAGTTAGCGGCTAGAGTGGATATGAATGTGTTGAAGTGGTTTGGCCATGTTGAGAGAATGGAGAATGGCTGTCTGCTAAAGAAGGTGATGAATGCAAGAGTTGATGGGAGAAGAACAAGAGGAAGGCCAAGGTTTGGGTGGATGGATGGTGTGAAGAAAGCTCTGGGTGATAGGAGGATAGATGTGAGATAGGCAAGAGACCGTGCTAGAAATAGGAATGAATGGCGAGCAATTGTGACGCAGTTCCGGTAGGCCCTGCTGCTTCCTCCAGTGCCTTAGATGACCGCGGAGGTAGCAGCAGTAGGGGACTCAGCATTATGAAGCTTCATCTGTGGTGGAAATGTGGGAGGTTGGGCTGTGGCGAAGCAAAAAATCTATTTTTGGGTGAGATGGCCATGTCGTCCTGATGGAAGTTCCTATAAGGTAGCTTCCTGGGGTATATTACAACTACGGCGATATTCCCAGAGAATTTACCTTAAGGTACCAGAATTCTAACTCCTGGAGCGAATATCCCTCCTAAAAGGGATATCGCGACATATCAGAGGACGTATTCTTGACACGCCACATGGCAATCTGCACCATGACAGAGATTTCGTCTCGTAGGGGCAATTGGCAAGAAACGAATTCGGGAAAGAAAAAGGGGGAGCTGCTCCCAAGGCTCCTTATCTCCCGTTTCGTAAGCGTGCCTGGCGCCAATCCTGGCGCCATCTGTATTCCTTGTAGCGTACACGAGGTGCTACAGATACTGTATGTAGGGAGGGGTCCTACAGCCCTTTCTTAGAAAGGCAAGGGCAGGTCCATCAGAACGACATGGCCATCTCACCCAAAAATAGATTTTTCGCTTCGCTCAAAATCCGTTTTTTGGGCTCAAGCCATGTCGTCCTGATGGAAGTATACCAGAGCATAACTGTATCTGTGGATTCTCAGAACGTGCCGTACTCCCCGGAAGTAATTTTTCCCGGTCGACTAGACCTAGAGACCTAAGATGTTACCGTTATACATCTTTTCAACTAACTATAACCCATGTTAGAGCTTCCTGCCCCCTACAGGGAAGAGTCCTACTAGACTCTGGGAAGGTCTCGAAGAGTACATATACCTATGTATGACTACCAAGCAAGCTAATATAGTGGTCTCACCCTATATTAAGTAAAGCATAGTTTGTAAAGAACCACTGCGTCAATATGAAATATCGACCAGTTCTCCGCACAATACTTGTATTGGACAAAAGTTTATATCCGTCTAGGAGGAAACTAGTAAAACCGCCATCGTCCCCTTATGGGACGGGGTCCTCCCGTTAAGGGAAAGCATAAACCAATGCAACATAGCTTGCATAAAGGAACAATTCTATTAGAATTATCCCAGATAAGGTACATAGAATGAATGCTCAATTATACCAATAAATCGACACAGGTGAAGGAGACGCAAGATTCTCAAGAACAAGTTCATTGACAGACAATGAACAAACAGGTTAACCACAATTATATATATATATATATATATATATATATATATATATATATATATATATATATATATATATATATATATATATATATATATATATATATATATATATAAGAAGAGGATAACCCAAAACTTTAAGCATAAGTATGATAGTAAACAGAACTTGTTTATCTGAAAGAAAAAACATTAAATGCCACTTTTAAGATACCGAGGTATCAAAGTCATAAAAGTCTGTATTACAAAACAATGACATTAGCGTTAGAAACGCTCTACACACATGTCTGCACTTATGCTAGGTTCACCTTTGGAAATGGAACAGTCTACACACTCACCCTGGAATTAATCGTCCCAATTAAAACCACTGTTCCTCGCAGAGTTAAACAGTAGGGTTAACAACGCGACCCACTGCTACCACAGATCTCTTTAGTTCCTCTACTTGCTTCGCATAGTGGCGAAAGAAAACTCTGGAAGACTTCCAGCCAGTGTATGAACGGAGATGTTCAAAATCCATACAATTAAAGAAATTTAAGGATGAGGCAACTTTCCTCGGATCGTGACCTACGGGTGTACTGTCAGGATCCGCTCTGCGAATAAAATATGTGATTTTCGCTCTGAGTTGATTCAGAGATAAATTTGAGCCTGATGTTTCTCCCCTGAATAGTTGACCACTCTTGAAGTCTGAAGTTCTATGAAGATAGACCTTTAGGCATTCTACTGGACATAGAGATGCATCTTCTTTCAGAGGGCAGATTCTCCAGGGACCCCACCTGTTGGTGGGTAACTCATTCTTGGCGAGAAACGTAGGATCCGGAAACAGGTTCAGTTCTCCCCCATCCAGGAACTGAACACGACCTGCCCCTCTCGAGAGGGCTACAATCTCACTAACCCTGGCCCCGGACGCGAGTGCAAATAGGAAAATAACTTTTTGTGTCAAATCCTTTAACTCACACTCTTCATTGCTCAACAGAGAAACGAAATGAAGAACTTTGTCTAAAGACCATGAAATGGCCTTTGGAGGTGCTGAAGGTCTGAGCCTAGCGCAGGCTTTCGGAACTTTATTAAAGAACTCGTTACCTAGGTCGACCTGGAAGGCATATAGAATGGGTCTTGTCAAAGCAGACTTACACGCTGAAATCGTGTTAGCTGCCAATCCTTGACCATGGAGGTGGATGAAGAAGTTCCTATAGGGTAGCTTCCTAGGGTATATTACAACTACGGCGATATTCCCAGAGAATTTACCTTAAGGTACCAGAATTCTAAATCCTTGAGCGAATATCCCTCCTGAAAGGGATATCGCGACATATCAGAGGACGTATTCTTGACACGCCACATGGCAATCTGCACCCTGACAGAGATTTCGTCTCGTAGGGGCAATTGGCAAGAAACGAATTCGGGAAAGAAAAAGGGGGAGCCGCTCCCAAGGCTCCCTATCTCCCATTTCGTAAGCGTGCCTGGCGCCAATCCTGGCGCCATCTGTATTCCTTTTTGCGTAGCTTAACAACTCGGTGTTTTTTCCTGTGTTTCTTGCAAATCTTGGATTTATTCTGCTTTTCATGGCTTCTCCGTCTTCGTCGGCCTCTGATAAGTTGAGTACCATGTCTTTTATGTATAAATGTAGGCTCTTGGTAAATTTTTGAGTGATTAATAGGTTTAATCTTTGTTACAAGAGCCGTAGCCTACCGGAGGCGTCATGGACGCTGTTGCTCGCTAGGTATAAGTTTAGTTAGTCAGAGCGACATTCCCGGTTGTTTTGCTTTAATAAATTTTAGCTATTTAGCATTACATGGATTTCCTTTCGTGCTTAGTATTATTTTGGCGAAGTATTCGCCATTCTGGCCTACGCTAGGCCATGTAGCCTAGTCGTTTGGTCCTAGTACTTCATGCATGATTTTGGTTTTTCCGAGTGTATTAAAATTTTATTGAAGCTTTAGGCTATGTTTTATACATTTAAGATTGTGTGGAATATTTCCATGATAGTATACGAGTGAGTTTCGGTGATTTAGGTAATCGATTCTCTTGGTGCCTAGGCTAAGTTGCTTATGGAGCCTTAGTATACTTTCTCATACTCCCCGGTTGCTTTCTTTTCTTCGGAGAAGGTATGCAATCCCTTTCCCTCTGTTTAAGCCTTGGGCTTATCCCTAAGTGGTTTTTTTCCGAATTAATTTTCGATAAAACTATACTGGGGTGTTACTGTACCTTCCTGTTCCAGTAAGTCTGGTTCAAAGAGGGACAGAACAACAGAGTTTTTTAGTCTGAGTCTGTGTTTGTCTGGCTTGGGGTAGAGTCTCCCTCGCTGGCTTGACACAGACAAAGGTGGCTTAGCCTCCTTAGGTCACTACCGAAGGTTTCTGTGGATATGATTCCTTCTTTTGTGATCTACCAGACTAGTCCTTGTTGCTGTTCTCGGGGGAGGATAAGTTTCTTTCCCTGGGAGTAGCAACACCTTCCTTGCTTTGGTGCTCTGGGAGCTGGCAAGTATTGCTGGCCTCCCCCCTTGGATCTCCCTTAGGCTGAGATAAGTTTCTTGGCTGCGGGGGATCCGTCACTAAAGCAAGGTTGGTAGGACCCTCTTTTGTCCCTTCCCCCTCTATCTCCGTAATGGCCTAGCCATTACAGTACTGTACGTCGTTCTACATCTGGACCTAGAATAGGTTAGGATGTGGAATTGACTCAGCTCCTTGCCGGCTGGCAGAGCTGCCGGCCGGCAAGGGTCTTATATTTTGAGTGCTGCCCGGACCTCCCTTGGTCCTTCATCCATGCCTGCCTGTAGAGCCAGACGGCATTGGTCAGGAAGCCTGAATTAGATTCTCCACTTCCTTATATGCACTCTTTCGGATTGCCGGGCTTGGAGGTAGTGTACACTCTTATCCCAGCATCCATCCTGTTTTTCTTCTAGTGCTATACCCGACCCGGCTGCCGGCCTATGAGGCCGGCAGCCGGGTGGGTGATATCCCTCTGGTTCTTTTGCTGCCGGCTGGCATCGGTCCTGTACCTTTGCCGGCCGTCTAATGTCAGCATTTGTCTGCCGGTCACCAAGAGTGTGACCGGCAGCTGGGTACTACCTTGTGTAGTTGCCGGCCGGCAGTCATTGCCGGCCGGCATTGGCTGTTGCCGGCCGGCACTTACTGCCGACCGGCACATGCATTCGAACCAGCATTCTGCCCCCTTATAGCTGTTAAGTAGTATACTTTAAAGCTAGTCATGGTGTGTGCCGGCCGGCACGTAACCTCCTATACTGTACCAGTATTCTTCAGTATAACATATACTGTAAGGAGAAAACTATAGTATGGGTTTTGGTACAGCACTGTGTGTACTAACACTTTTGTGTTTTCTTGCACAAGTCCTTTGCTGTTGCCCTACAGATAGGAAAGTGAGTTCTTTCCTGTCTATTATCCAGGATTTTAAAATCATTGCTTAGGTGTGAGCTCCACCTGTTTCCTCTGGAAACTTTGCATTGGTTACTCTGAAGAGATTAACCATTTGATTTTATTATCTGGAAGGCTGCAACAATGGGTTGTGAGGGAAACACATGTGTGTGTCTTTCCTTTCTGAATTGTTATGCTATACTATGCATATCCAGTGATACATAGTTCACTTGATACTCATGGAAATTTCTTCTCTTTACAGGAGGACCTTCCGAAGTGCGGAAATGTTTTCTGCAATGTCCGCAGCAAGAATCACTGCGGACATGAGTTTTGTAGGAGACACGCAGCATGCGCTGTCTCCAGGGATGATCTCCAGTATTGGGACCCTCAGGTATGTACTGTGTGCACTAACCTGATTACTGAGGCCTTTGATTCCCCTAGGACGGCGGAATCAAGGGATATAGCAAGGGAGAAGCTTCGTACCTGGGTAAGGGGCTTCCAAAAGAACACCTCTGGCCCTTGTCTTCCAAGTGAGAAGATGAGGGCGTATCTTTTCCCTAAGGCATCAGCTGATGCTGTGATTCCCCAGCCTCAAGAGGAGATCCCCCAAAGTCAGATCCAGGTGGATGCTGAAGTCGCGGTCGCGATGCAAGACATCCAGTTAGATGACAGGATGTCTGACGTGGACGAGCGTTTGGAAGAAGACCTCCTGGCAGAAGGCCAGGATGAAGTTCAAGCCCCGGACGTCATAGAGGAAGAGGTCGACGAGGTGTCGGCTACTCCGGTTCAGATTCCGGAGCCTATTCCCTCAACATCGGCCGGTCTCCCAGTAGAGCTGGGACAGGCCCTCTCTTCTATTGTTGGAATGATCCAACAAATGCAGAAGGAGATTCAGGAGAAGGCTGCTGCAATGGAACTGCGGATGCCGAGCCTTGCAGAATCACATGGGCCCCAGAAAAGGCTCAATGTGAAAGACCTTCCCTTGTGCTCAGATGCTAAACCATGTGTCCGGCTGAGGAAGGAACCAGCTTCAAAGGAGGAGCCAGAGCCGAAGGAGGTCATAGTGATGGACCATACTAAGGCTCAAGCTCTGCTTTCATCCTCGTTGAAAAGTAGCTGCATTGAGCAAGAAGCTCCCTTCCTTTGTGTCCTCTCCTGCTAGAGCCTTACCCTTTTTACAGAAAGGGTTTGCGGCTGTACTAAAAGCAGTCGAGGCCGACAAGCCTTGCCCCTCCCTGGAGGAGTGTAAACCCTTGTCGCTGGCCCTACCTATGGAACACAAAGACTGGAAGGACGTCCATCTTACCTTCTCAGTTGGGAAGTTGGAGGCTGATATCGCCGGACGTCAGTTTGGCGAGGACCTCCCTATGCTGTCTGACTTTCTCTTGCAGAGAGAGTTCGAGACAAAAGAAAGACTGGCTGCCTCAATGTCTCTTCAGACTACTCTTGAGACGATGGCAAGTGACCCCAAGGTCCATGAAATGTTCATGGTGGTGGCCAAGACTCATCTGGCCACAGTGACGAAGGACCTTTATGGCTTCGTCAAGGCGAGGAGAGCTTGTAGGGAGTTCGTGTTCACCTCGGCTACGGTGAGGCACGAGCCAAGGAAACTAATCTCCTCCAACATTTGGGGCAAAGACCTTTTCCCTACCGATTTGGTCAAAGAAGTAGTTGATAAGGCTGCCTTGGAGAATAGAAACCTCCAGAAGTGGGGCCTGGCTATCAAAAGAAAGTCCTCCCCGAATGAGGGTCCTCAACCAAAGAGGAAGACTATGAGGACTAGGCTACCGTCTCGGCCAGCCAAGCCTTTTAGACAGCAACAGCAACTGCAATTGCCATTGCCTCCAGTGCCCCAGATTGTGGCACAAACCCCGACCACTTTTCAGTGGGTACCCCAGGCCGTGTCGACACAGTCCACAGCATTCACCCCATCGTTCGAAGGGCAGTCTACTTCCTTTCGAGCAAAGCCTAGAGGGGCAGCCAGAGGCTCGTCTGGGTGCCCCTCAAGGGGAAGGGGATTCAGGGGTGGTCGTGGTCAGGGAGGCAAGACCTAGGGACGGCAGTCCAAGTGGGATGATACCGGTAGGAGGGAGACTTCTGAAATTTCGGGATCGGTGGACCTTCGATCCCTGGGCCCACAGCCTACTCAAGAATGGACTGGGCTGGAGCTGGTACAGCACTCCACCCCCGGGCCTTCGGGTTTTCCAACACTCCACCCCCGTTTTGGAGGAGTACGTTCAAGAACTGTTGGAGAAAAATGTGATCCGAAAGGTGAAGTCCATCAAATTCCAAGGGAGGCTATTTTGTGTTCCCAAGAAAGACTCGGAAAAGCTCAGAGTCATTCTGGACTTGTCGCCACTCAACAAGTTCATAGTGTATTGCAAATTCAAGATGCTAACACTGCAACACATAAGGACCTTACTGCCCAAGAGGGCATATTCCGTCTCTATAGACTTGTCAGACGCCTATTGGCACATTCCAATCAACCGTCGACTCTCCCCCTACCTAGGGTTCAGGCTACAACGAAGACTATACGCCTTCAGAGCCATGCCATTCGGGCTAAACATAGCCCCAAGGATTTTTACGAAGCTTGCGAGCGTAGCTCTCAAACAATTACGCCTAAAGGGAATTCAGGTAGTAGCCTACCTGGACGACTGGTTGGTGTGGGCAGCATCCGAGACAGAATGCTTGCAAGCTTCCAGTCAAGTGATCTAGTTCCTACAGTACCTAGGTTTCAAGATCAACAGAAAAAAGTCTCGACTTTCTCCATCTCAAAAGTTCCAGTGGCTGGGAATCCACTGGGACCTTTTGTCACACCGTTTCTCCATCCCGGCGAAGAAAAGGAAGGAGATAGCGGGTTCTGTCAAGAGACTTCTAGATTCCGAAAGGATATCAAGACGCGAACAGGAGAGGGTACTGAGCTCTCTCCAGTTTGCTTCGGTGACAGACCCAGTGCTAAGAGCACAGCTAAAGGATGCAACCGGAGTTTGGAGAAGTTATGCATCAAACGTGCTAAGAGATCTGAGAAGACCAGTTCCGCTTAGGCTACGTACTCTTCTCAGGCCTTGGTCCCAAGCCAGACTTCTAAAGAAGTCGGTTCTTCTTCAGCCACCTCCCCCGTCGGTGACGATTCACTCAGACGCCTCGAAGGAGGGATGGGGAGATCAATCTCATAGGAAAAAGGTCCAGGGGAATTGGTCCAAGCTATTCAAGACCTTTCACATAAACTTTCTAGAATCTATGGCAGTGCTCCTTACCTTAAAGAAAGTTTCCCCGCGTCACTCGATCCACATAAGGTTGGTGATGGACAGCGAGGTAGTTGTGAGATGCTTGAATCAACAAGGATCGAGGTCACCACCTCTCAACCTGGTGATGTTGGCCATCTTCCGATTGACGGAAAAGAAGAAGTGGTACCTGTCGGCAGTTCACCTTCAAGGAGTCCGCAATGTGACAGCGGACGCTCTATCCAGGTTCACACCGATAGAGTTGGAATGGTCCTTAGACGCAGGATCATTCTCCTTCATTCTGAATCAAGTCCCAGAACTGCAGATAGACCTCTTTGCGACGAAAGACAACAAGAAGTTGCCCCTGTACGTGTCCCCGTACGAGGACCCCTTAGCGGAAGCAGTGGACGTGATGTCCCTCAACTGGAACAGAGGGCCCAGGATTTATCTGTTCCCTCCTCACAACCTTCTGTTGAGGGTCCTCAACAACCTGAGATCCTTCAAGGGGGTAGCGGCAATAGTAGCCCACAAGTGGCCGAACAGCGTGTGGTTCCCCCTGGCATTGGAACTACAGCTAAAGTTTGTACCGCTACCAGATCCAGTTCTGACCCAGCGAGTCCAGAAGTCGACTGTCTGCGCTTCATTTACAGAAAACCCAGACCCTGCAGCTCATGATTTTCTCTCCCTAGCGGTGAGAAAGCGTTTCGGGATTTTGAAAGTCAGCATAGACTTCCTAGAGGAATATAAGTGCAAATCTACTAGAAGGCAATATGAGTCATCTTGGAGAAAATGGGTGGCCTTTGTCAAGGCGAAGAATCCGCAGGAGATATCGACAGACTTCTGCTTATCTTTCTTCATCCACTTCCATGGTCAAGGATTGGCAGCTAACACGATTTCAGCGTGTAAGTCTGCTTTCACAAGACCCATTCTATATGCCTTCCAGGTCGACCTAGGGAACGAGTTCTTTAATAAAGTTCCGAAAGCCTGCGCTAGGCTCAGACCTTCAGCACCTCCAAAGGCCATTTCATGGTCTTTATACAAAGTTCTTCATTTCGCTTCTCTGTTGAGCAATGAAGAGTGTGCGTTAAAGGATTTGACACAAAAAGTTATTTTCCTATTTGCACTCGCGTCTGGGGCCAGGGTTAGTGAGATTGTAGCCCTCTCGAGAGAGGCAGGTCGTGTTCAGTTCCTGGATGAGGGAAGAACTGAACATGGTTCCGGATCCTACGTTTCTCGCCAAGAATGAGTTACTCACCAACAGGTGGGGTCCCTGGAGAATCTGCCCTCTGAAAGAAGATGCATCTCTATGTCCAGTAGAATGCCTAAAGGTCTATCTTCATAGAACTTCAGACTTCAAGGGTGGTCAACTATTCAGGGGAGAAACATCAGGCTCAA
>NC_090748.1:37179569-37184569 GCF_036898095.1 Palaemon carinicauda
ATATAGATATTTTGATAGAATTGCAAGGGGTCGAAGAGATAGGAAAAGAAATACTGTAAACATGACGCCCCCTGTGAGTCCAGCCCCTGGACCAAGTAATGCAACAGCAGGACAGGTTAACCCCCTCCCGATTGTGACACTTGTAAATGCTCGATCAGCAATCCCTCCTTTTCAGGGTCGAGTTAATGGGTTCTTGCCTCAGAATGTGGAGTCATGGATTTCATCCGTCGATGCCCATTTAAATGCCAAACAAATCGCAGACCCTTTTGTACAATTACAAGAAGCTAAAAGTTTTATAGATTTTTCTAAAGGAGATGCGAGTGCGTATTTAAGAGGTGTTTCATTTCAAGGAACAGTTACCTGGGATGATTTCAAAGTTAGGTTACGCGCGGTCTATGGGGGTGAAGAAGCCTTGGATGTAGTATTAACGTTAAGAAATACACTTAATCAAGCCACTATGACTCGGCATAATGTTATTGAGAGAGTAGCTCTCATAGCTGATAGGCTTAATGAATATCAAGATATTTTAGGTAATTCCACTTTGGTTACTAGAGATAACATCTCCGTGAAAGATTTTTTACGATTAATGTATTTAACTTGCATGACACTTATGTTGCCTGAAGCTTTAGTGCGGTGTTTTGATAAAAAGTTAACGCCTGCAAGTACGGAATTGGATGTATATAAACAGACAAAGAAACACATGTCTAAGTGTCCTGACCTTGATCCCGTGTTAACTCAGGTTTTTGCAAAATATGAAACAAAGCCACAACAAGTAAATGTAGTTAATAATAGTCAAGTTGCGGGAATGACGTGTTATAATTGGAAAAGTCAAGGCCACTTGATTGCGGATTGCAGAACGAAATTCTGTTCGATACATAATAGTTTGACTAATTCATATAGTCAGTGCTACTCGCGTAAGACACAACAGAATTCTAGAAATACACAGTCAATTCCACAGTCAGTTCCATATGGAAATAAAAAGAAAAATCCTCATTTTAATAAGAAGAAACAGCCAAACGTCAATGTAGTTCAGAATCCCAAACAAACAAACAGTTCTTCGAATAACGCTGAGCCTGGGTCGTCAAACCAGACCTCGCAAGGTCAGACTAATTTTCAGAATGTGCAGAGCAAAGCAAATACCACATAATTAACTCCAGTGGGGAAGAGAGTGATGTTGGGTCAAGGTCATTCATGTCAACATCAGTAGTATTGAATAATCAATTTTATGTTTTATCAAATCATTGTGAGGCAATAGATTTTCCTATGAAACACACGGCCGAATTAAGTAAATCAGTGCATGCTCCCGTAGATTTGCAACAAATTCAGATCTTTTACATTACTTTTTGACTCTGGTAGTCCACGTAATATCAAGGAGTCATTTGTTGTTTTCGAATTTTCCGATAGAAAAACCCAGAGTGAGACTCTCGGGTATAGGAAATAATGAATTAAATGTAATAGGCGTAACTCGTGTTCCGTACAAGGTCGGTAAGCGCACGTTTGCCGATACATTTGTTGTTTTACAAAACATTGATATGTATCCAGCTGTAATTATAGGATACCAATCTATGGGCAATCAAAACATTATCTTAGCCCCTGCCAAGCACGGCGTGTATATCAAAGGAAAATTCTATAAGTCTTCTAATACCTTAAAATCAGTTTTGGATAAAAAGGAGACGACAAATGTAACCGTGACGTACGTTGAAGAACCAAAAACTTGTCTCACTAATAAAGAAATAATATACGCGACCCAGCAGAATTCTCGTTCACCCCGTAATATCATCTTGCACGCAATCTATCGAGCCAAATGTACCTTCGAATTTAATCGTGCAAGTAAAGAAAACATTACCGGGACCTGAAATATTAATCCTTTCCGACACTTTGAAAATTAACGGATTGTCTATCAAACAAGCTATTTATACAGTAGACTCACATCAACAATGTAATATTGAAGTCTGTAATCATTTAAATGCCACTTTAGTAATTCACAAAAATCAACATATCTTGGATGTAAAATTTATAAACATCGTATTCTTAGCGTTGCTGAAATCAATCACGCTCAATCAGTTGCGGATGAATCCCTTTTGCAATCTATTGAAAATAGAATCAATAAAGACATTCAAGACGAAGAAATTCAGCAGAAAATATTTGGATTTTTAACTGAATATCATGATGTTTTTTCCACAACGGATGGATCCTTAGGAAAAACAGATGTGATCGAGCATCAAATAAGGTTAAAGGACAAGCAGAAAATTATCTATGTACCCTCGCACAGACTCCCTATGAAATTCCAGAATGAAATAAACGATGAAGTAGGTAAAATGCTAGAAGAAGGAGTCATTAGGAAATCAAACAGCCCTTATAATTTTCCATTAATAGTTGTACCGAAAAAAGATCGAATATGGCGTATCTGCGTAGACTTCCGTCGTCTAAATGAGGAGACGATCCCTGATCGATTCCCAGTGCCATGTACTGATGATATTTTGTCTTTGATAGGTCAGAATAAATATTTTACCAGTTTGGACTTACTTAAAGGCTTTCACCAGATATCATTAGAAGAAGATAGTATCCCATACACAGCCTTCAGCACAGCCAGGAGACATTATGAATTTCTACGGATGCCTTTTGGTTTACGTTGTGCTCCCATAACATTTACAAGAATGATTATCATAGTGTTTGGAGACTTGCTAGGGGATATATTGCATGCCTATATGGGGGACCTTGTAATCTTTTTCAACACCTTAGAAGAACATCTACGTAAATTAGAACTAGTATACAGAGACTAAGACAACATAACTTAAGGGTAAAGATTAGTAAGTGTGATTTTTATTTGTATGTTAAAAGTTTTCTTCTTAATACAGGAGTAATTACATATATTTTTCTCGTTACAGGTTTCCAAGATGAATTTTTTGTTGTTGGGAATGATATTGTTCGCTTTGACATTTTTCTCGTGTGGGATGAGCTCTAAAACTAAAAGTATAGATTTTAAATATGGCACTATAGTTGAAAGACAAGAAGACGTTTTTATTACATCAAGTAACGTAGTTGTTGAAGTGCGAATTCAAGCAATTTTTCTCCCAGAGAATGACGTCACTAGCTTGAAAAGCGCCATTTTAGGGTTTGCTCTCATTAAATGAATTACATAGAAGACATTTTCCTTTGAATACAAGGAGTTCGCTTGCATCGACACTAAAAGTTGCAAAGAGGCTATCTGAAGACTTGCAAAATAAGACTTACGTGACAGAATCTTTGGCTCGTGACCTTTCGATATGGACTGTAGGACACAAAAATATTGAGAAACGTAACCCGTTTATTTTTGCTGCACTAAACATCTTCGGTTCTATTGCAAGTTTAGGTTTAGGAATTTCCAATCGTCTTAAGATTAGTAATCAAAATAAGAAAATTGAGTTCTTGACTCATGAAGATGAATTGATTATGTCAGAACTAAGGAATCAGTTAGCTTCAATCAATCAAATTATGAGTTTAGTAAATGAACATTCAAGTAATATCAATCAAATTATGGAAGTACAAGATTTGTTGGCAACGTTAACGTATTATGATTCAAAAATAGATCACATACATAACAGAATTGCACATTTCATTGAGAAATCCAAAGATTATGTAGAAGCTATCACGTTAGCGACTAAAGGTGTACTGTCACCCCATTTGTTGCCAATAAAATACTTAAAGTTAATTGTGGAGAACGGACAGGAGAAACTAGGCTATATTCCTTTGTTAGACGAACGTAGGTTAGAAGTTTATTATACCCTAATTACAGTAAGCGTTGAAAATAACAAGATTATGATTACAATTCCCTTTGATTCTTCCGATGCCTGGCAATCTTACAGGATATCACCATTTCCGACTTTCATGACGCATCACTCAAATCCAGTAATATCCAGTTTGACAGGACACGTATTGATTTCCCCAGACAAGGAAACATATACGGTCATTAAAGACTTAATTCAATTAACTTACTGTTCAGACGCAATGGATAGAAAAATATGTACAGCTGACTCATTTGAATTCCATAAAAACTTAATGGATTCATGCGAGTTAGGTATAGTGCTAGACGGTGCTCTCTCCCATACAAATGAAAATTGTCTGGATAAGCATTATCCCTTTGACAATAATGAGTTCAATTGCAGACTGAACAATGGCTCGTGGATACGATACGACAAGGCCGGCTTCAATGTATCATGCCCGGAAGGATCCACGTCCTATTCCCAAATCTTCGTTGCAGCAGATGGTTGTATCGGGACATCCCCTAATTCCATGGTGAAAGGTATCAAGACTATCATCAGAGAACGAGCCTACTTCGCGAACTTCACGTGGTCAACAACGGTTCCATCTTTACCTCTCCCATACAACAAACAGGTAGCCAAGCAGTTGATGAAATTGACCGAGATGAACCACCCGTCACCAATTTATGCAGGTCTCAACTTTTATATAATGCTGGCAGCTTTATGTGTTACGGTGATGATATTTATCGCCGTTAACATCTTTGTTTGGCGTAGGTTAAGGTACAATAGTTTGCAGCTCAAACAGAATGTTTTGCCATGTCCAGACAAAACTCCTTATTTAATTCAATTTAAAGCCGTTTGAAAGTGGCCCCTTCATTCGCTCAAAGGAGTATATTTGTCTTGGAAAAAGTGTTATGTAAGAAAAGCAGTTAGCATACCTCCACCTTACAAGGGTGATTTTTGCCATTTTTTTTTTTTCTTTGCTAAAAGTCTTCCTTCTGCCTATCAGAAGGCCGTGATATGTGTAGAATTCATCTCATGCCCCCCTTATGTTAATAGTAAAAATAAGAAATATCATTAGTAATTGTCTAATTTTTATAGTTTACCCCTTAAAAATTGTTCAAAGTCGTTTTCTCATATCAGTAACATCAAAGAAAATGAGCTCAGGGGTGACTATGATTTTATATCCAATATTTCTGTCATCAGACTAAAATCGTAATTTCTCGTTTTTTCTTTTTCGGGAGAGGGGTGTATTTCTTT
>NC_090748.1:37197069-37212069 GCF_036898095.1 Palaemon carinicauda
TGCTACCTTGTGTAGCCGACATTGGCTGTTGCCGGCCGGCAGTTACTGCCGGCCGGCACAGGCATTTGAACCAGCGTTCTGCCGCCTTATAGCTGTTAAGTAGTATACTTTAAAGCTAGTTATGGTGTGTGCCGGCCGGCAAGTGCCGGCCGGCACATAACCTCCTACACTGTACCAGTATTCTTCAGTATAACATATACTGTAAGAGAAAAACTATAGTATAAGTATTGGTACAGCACTGTTTGTTCTAACACTTTTGTGTTGTCTTGCACAGCCCTTTGCTGTTGCCTTACAGATAAGAAAGTGAGTTCTTTCTTGTCTATTATCCAGGATTTTAAAATCATTGCTTAGGTGTGAGCTCCACCTGTTTCCCCTGGAAACTTGGCATTGGTTATTCTAGAAGAGATTAACCATTCGATTTTATTATCTGGAAGGCTGCAGCAATTGGTTGTGAGGGAAACACAAGTGTGTGTCTTTCCTTTCTGAATGGTTATGCTAAACTGTGCATATCCAGTGATACATAGTTCACTTGATACTCATGGAAATTTTCTTCTCTTTGCAGGAGGTACGTCCGAAGTGCGGAAGTGCTTTCTGCAACGTCCGCAGTAAGAACCTCTGCGGACATGGATTATGTAGGAGACACGCAGCATGCGCTGTCTCCAAAGGTGAGCTCCGGTATTGGGACCCCCAGGTATGTACCGTGTGCTCTAACCTGATTACTGAAGCTTTTGATTCCCCTAGGACAGCGGAATCAAGGGATATAGCAAGGGGGAATCTTCGCACCTGGGTAAGGGGCTTGCAGAAGATCACCTCTGGACCTTATCTTCCAAGTGAGAAGATGAGGGCTTACCTTTTCCCTAGGGCATCAGCTGATGCAGTGATTCCCCAGCCTCAAGAGGAGATCCCCCTAGTTCAGATCCAGGTGGATGCTGAAGTGGCGGTCGCCGTGCAAGACATCCAGTTGGGCAACGGATGTCAGACGTGTCCGAGCGTCTGGAGGAAGACCTCCTGGCAGGAGGCCAGGATGAAGATCAAGCCCCAGACATCGTAGAGGAAGAAGCCAACGAGGTGTCGGCTGCTCGGGTTCTGATCCCTGAACCTATTCCCTCAACATCGTCCGCTCTCCCAGTAGAGCTGGGACAGGCCCTCTCCTCCATTGTTGGAATGATCCAACAAATGCAGAAGGAGAATATGGAGAAGGCAGCTGCAATGGAACTGCGGATGCAGGAGCTTGCAGCATCACGTGGGCCCCAGAAAAGGCTCAATGTGAAAGACCTTCCCTTGTGCTCAGATGCTAACCCGTGGAGATATGCCGAGCACATGCCGATGACGACTGGAAAGATCGTCATGTCGGATAACCTGGGTTCAGTTCCCCTTGAGGAAGTGGAATTCTGGCCCAGCAAAGGGTCATATCCGGACTGTTAGGTCCGGTTGAGGAAGGAACCAGCTTCAAAGGAGAAGACAGAGCCGAAGGAGGTCATAGTGATGGACCATGCTTAGGCTCAAGCTTTTCTTTCATCTTCGATGAAAGAGAGGGACTTCACAAACTCAAAAGTTACTGCATTGAGTAAGAAGCTCCCTTCCTTTGTGTCCTCTCCTGCTAGAGCCTTCCCCTTTTTGCAGAAAGGGTTTGCGGCTGTATTAAAAGCAGTCGAGGCTGGCAAGCCTTGCCCCTCCCTGGAGGAGTGTAAACCCTTGTCGCTGGCCCTACCCATGGACCACAAGGACTGGAAGGACGTCCATCTTACCTTCTCAGTCGGGAAGTTGGAGGCTGATATTGCCGGACGTCAGTTCGGTGAGAACCTCCCTAAGATGTCTGACTTTCTTTTGTGGAGAGAGCTCGAGACAAAAGAAAGACTGGCTGCCTCAATGTCTCTTCAGACCACTCTTGAGACGATGGCAAGTGACCCCAAGGTCCATGAAATGTTCATGGTAGTGGCCAAGATTCATCTGGCCACAGTGACGAAGGATCTTTACAGCTTCGTCAGGGCGAGGAGAGCTTGTAGGGAGTTCGTGTTCACCTCGGCTACGGTGAGGCACGAGCCAAGGAAACTAATCTCCTCCAACATTTGGGGCAAAGACCTTTTCCCTAGCGAGTTGGTCAAAGAA
The DNA here is from genome assembly GCF_036898095.1 of Palaemon carinicauda. NCBI lineage: Eukaryota > Metazoa > Arthropoda > Malacostraca > Decapoda > Palaemonidae > Palaemon > Palaemon carinicauda. Next base: position 37,199,179 of record NC_090748.1, read on the forward strand.
GTTGTGAATAAGGCCGCCACAGAGAATAGAAATCTTCTCCAAAAGTGGGGCCTGTCTATCAAGAGAAAGTCTTCCCCGGATGAGGGTCCCCAACCGAAGAGGAAGACTAAAAGGCCTAGGCTACCGTCTCGGCCAGCCAAGCCAGTTGAACAATAACACCAACAGCAGTTGCCGATGCCTTCAGTGCCCCAGATGGTGGCACAAACCCCGACCACTTTCCAGTGGGTACCCCAGGCCGTGTCGACACAGTCCACGGTGTTCACCCCAACGTTCGAAGGGCAGTCTAATTCCTTTCGAGCAAAGCCTAGAGGAGCAGCCAGAGGCTCGTCTAGGCGCCCCTCAAGGGGAAGGGGATTCAGGGGCGGTCGCGGTCGGGGAGGCAAGACCTCAGGACGGCAGTCCAAGTGAGATGATGCTGGTAGGAGGGAGACTTCAGAATTTTCGGGATCGGTGGACCTTCGATCCCTGGGCCCACAGCCTACTCAAGAACGGACTGGGCTGGAGCTGGTACAGCACTCCACCCCCGTGCCCTCGGTTTTTTCCAACACTCCACACCCGTTCTGGAGGAGTACGTTCAAGAACTGTTGGAGAAAAATGTGATCCGAAGGGTGAAGTCCATCTAATTCCAAGGGAGGCTGTTTTGTGTTCCTAAGAAAGACTCGCAAAAGCTCAGAGTCATTCTGGACTTGTCGCCACTCAACAAGTTCATAGTGAATTGCAAATTCAAGATGCTAACACTGCAACACATAAGGACCTTACTGCCCAAGAGGGCATATTCCGTCTCCACAGACTTGTCAGACGCCTATTGGCACGTTCCAATCAACCGTCGACTCTCCCCCTACCTAGGGTTCAAGCTACAACGAAGACTATACGCCTTCAGAGCCATGCCATTCGGGCTAAATATAGCCCCAAGGATTTTCACGAAGCTTGCGAGCGTAGCTCTCAAACAATTACGCCTAAAGGGAATTCAGGTAGTAGCCTACCTGGACGACTGGCTGGTGTGGGCAGCATCCGAGACAGAATGCTTGCAAGCTTCCAGTCAAGTGATCCAGTTCCTAGAATATCTAGGCTTCAAGATCAACAGAAAAAAGTCTCGACTTTCTCCATCTCAAAAGTTCCAGTGGCTGGGAATCCACTGGGACTTAATGTCACATCGTTTCTCCATCCCGGCGAAGAAAAGGAAGGAGATAGCGGGTTCTGTCAAGAGACTTCTAGATTCCGAAAGGATATCAAGACGCGAACAGGAGAGGGTACTGGGCTCTCTCCAGTTTGCTTCGGTAACAGACCCAGTGCTAAGAGCACAGCTAAAGGATGCAACCGGAGTTATGCATCAAACGCGCGAAGAGATCTGAGAAGACAAGTTCCGCTTCGGCTACGTACTCTTCTCAGACCTTGGTCCCAAGCCAGACATCTAAAGAAGTCGGTTCCTCTTCAGCCACCTCCCCCGTCGGTGACGATTCACTCAGACACCTCGAAGGAGGGACGGGGAGGTCACTCATCGGAAAAAAGTCCAGGGGACTTGGTCCAAGCTATTCAAGACCTTTCACATAAACTTTCTAGAAGCTACGGCAGTGTTCCTTACCTTAAAGAAAGTCTCCCCGCGTCACTCGATCCACACAAGGTTGGTGATGGAGAGCGAGGTAGTTGTGAGATGCTTGAATCGACAAGGATCGAGGTCACCACCTCTCAACCAGGTGATGTTGGCCATCTTCCGATTGGCGGAAAAGAAGTGGTACCTGTCGGCAGTTCACCTTCAAGGAGTCCGCAATGTGACAGCGGACGCTCTATCCAGGTTCACACCGATAGAGTCGGAATGGTCCTTAAACGCAGGATCATTCTCCTTCATTCTGAACAAGTCCCAGAACTGCAGATAGACGTCTTTGCGACAAAAGACAACAAGAAGTTGCCCCTGTACGTGTCCCCGTACGAGGACCCCTTAGCGGAAGCAGTGGACGCGATGTCCATCGATTGGAACAGATGGTCCAGGATTATCTGTTCCCTCCTCACAACCTTCTGTTGAGGGTCCTCAACAACTGAGATCCTTCAAGGGAGTAGCGGCAATAGTCACCCACAAGTGTTCAAACAGCGTGTGGTTCCCCCTGGCATAGGAACTAGGACTGAAGTTTCTACGGCTACCAGATCCAGTTCTGACCCAGCGAGTCCAGAAGTCTTTTGTCTGTGCTTCATTACAGAAAACCCGGATCCTGCAGCTCATGATTTTCTCTCCCTAGCGGTGAGAAAGTGTTTCGGGATTTCGGAAGCCAGCATAGACTTCCTAGAGAAAAATAAGTGCAAATCTATTAGAAGGCAATAAAGTTCTGAAAGCCTACGATAGGCTCAGACCTTCAGCACCTCCTAAGCCCATTTCATGGTCTTTAGACAAAGTTCTTCATTTCGCTTCTCTGTGGAGCAATGAGGAGGGTGCGTTAAAGGATTTGACCCAAATAGTTATTTTCCTATTTCCACTCGCATCCGGGGCAAGGGTTAGTGAGATTGTAGCCCTCTCGAGAGAGGAAGGTCGTGTTCAGTTCCCGGATGGGGGAGAACTGAACCTGTTTCCGGATCCTTTGTTTTTCACCAAGAATGAGTTACCCACCAACAGGTGTGGTCCCTGGAGAATCTGCCCTCTGAAAGGAGATGCATCTCTATGTCCAGTAGAATGCCTAAAGGTCTATCTTCATAGAACTTCAGACTTCTAGGGTGGTCAACTATTCAGGGGAGAAACATCAGGCTCAAATTTATCACTGAATCAACTCAGGGCGAAAATCTCATATTTTATTCGCAGAGCGGATCCTGACAGTACACCCGCAGGTCACGATCTGAGGAAAGTTGCTTCATCCTTAAATTTCCTTAATTGTATGGATTTTGAACATTTCCGTTCAAACACTGGCTGGAAGTCTTCCAGAGTGTTCTTTCGCCCCTATGCGAAGCAAGTGGAGCAACTAAAGAGTTCTTTGGTAGCAGTGGGTTGCGTCGTCAACCCTGCTGTTTAACTCTGCGAGGAACAGTGGTTTTAATTGGGACAATTAATTCCAGGGTGAGTGTTTAGTTACATTCTGTGTTACAATCAAAGTGAGGGCACTGAGGTGTCCACGTTGACTGTTCCACTTCCAAAGTTGAACCTAGCATAAGTACAGACATGTGTGCCGAGCGTTTCTAACGCTAATGTAATTGATTAGTAATACAGAATTTTCTGACCTTCATACCTCGGTATGTTAAAAGTGGCACTAATGTTTTTCTTTAGGATGAACAAGTTTCTGTTTTCTATCAGACTTATGCTTAAAGTTTTGGTTATCCTCTTCTTATATATAACGGATTTTGAGCGAAGCGAAAAATCTATTTTTGGGTGAGATGGCCATGTCGTCCTGATGGAAGTTCCTATAGGGTAGCTTCCTAGGGTATATTACAACTACGGCGATATTCCCAGAGAATTTACCTTAAGGTACCAGAATTCTAACTCCTGGAGCGAGTATCCCTCGTGAAAGGGATATCGCGACATATCAGAGGACGTATTCTAGACACGTCACATGGCAATCTACAACCTGGACAGAGATTTCGTCTCGTAGGAGGTGATTGACGAGATACGAATTCGGGAAAGAAAAAGGGGAGCCACTCCCAAGGCTTCCCTATCCCCCGATTCGTATGCGTGCCTGGCGCCAATCCTGGCGCCATCTGTATTCCTTGTAGCGTACACGAGGTGCTACAGATACTGTTTGTAGGGAGGGGTCCTACAGCCCTTTCTTAGAAAGGCAAGGGCGGGTCCATCAGGACGACATGGCCATCTCACCCAAAAATAGATTTTTCGCTTCGCTCAAAATCCGTTTTTTGGGCTCAAGCCATGTCGTCCTGATGGAAGTGTACCAGAGCATTACTGTATCTATGGATTCTCAGAACGTGCCGTACTCCCCGGAGGTAATTTTTTTTTTTTTTTCCCCGGTCGACTAGACCTAGAGACCTAAGATGTTACCGTTATACATCTTTTCAACTAACTATAAACTATGTTAGAGCTTCCTGCCCCCTACAGGGAAGAGTCCTACTAGACTCTGGAAAAGTCTCGAAGAGTACATATATCTATGTATGAATACCAGGCAAGCTAATATAGTGGTCTCGCCCTATATTAAGTAAAGCATAGTTTGTAAAGGACCACTGCGTCAATATGAAATATCGACCAGTTTTCCGCACAATACTTGTATTGGACAAAGGTTTTATATCCGCATAGGAGGAAAACCAATGCAACATAGCTTGCATAAAGGAACAATTCTATTAGAATTATCCCAGATAAGGTACATAGAATGAATACTCAATTATACCAATAAATTGACACAGGTGAAGGAGACGCAAGGTTCCCAAGAACCAGATTATTGACAGGCAATAAATAGACAGGTTAACCACAATTATATATATATATATATATATATATATATATATATATATATATATATATATATATATATATATATATATATATATATATATATATATATATATATATATATATATATATTTATATATATATATATATATAAGAAGAGGATAACCCAAAACTTTAAGCATAAGTATGATAGTAAACAGAGCTTGTTTGTCTGAAAGAAAAAACATTAGATGCCACTTTTAAGATACCGAGGTATCAAAGTCATAAAAGCCTGTATTACAAATCAATGACATTAGCGTTAGAAACGCTCGGCACACATGTCTGCACTTATGCTAGGTTCACCTTCGGAAATGGAACAGTCTGGATGGGCAACACAGTGCCCTCACTTAGTTTGTAGTACAGTATGTAACTACACACTCACCCTGGAATTAATCGTCCCAATTAAGACCACTGTTCCTCGCAGAGTTAAACAGTAGGGTTAACACCGCGACCCACTGCTACCACAGATCTCTTTTAGTTCCTCTACTTGCTTCGCATAGTGGCGAAAGAACACTCTGGGAGACTTCCAGCCAGTGTATGAACAGAGATGTTCAAAATCCATACAATTAAAGAAAGTTAGGAATGAGGCAACTTTCCTCGGATCGTGACCTGCGGGTGTATTGTCAGGATCCGCTCTGCGAATAAAATATGTGATTTTCGCTCTGAGTTGATTCAGAGATAAATTTGAGCCTGATGTTTCTCCCCTGAATAGTTGACCACCCTTGAAGTCTGAAGTTCTATGAAGATAGACCTTTAGGCATTCTACTGGACATAGAGATGCATCTTCTTTCAGAGGGCAGATTCTCCAGGGACCCCACCTGTTGGTGGGTAACTCATTCTTGGCGAGAAACGTAGGATCCGGAAACAGGTTCAGTTCTTCCCCATCCAGGAACTGAACACGACCTGCCTCTCTCGAGAGGCTACAATCTCACTAACCCTGGCCCCGGACGCGAGTGCAAAATAGGAAAATAACTTTTTGTGTCAAATCCTTTAACGCACACTCTTCATTGCTCAACAGAGAAGCGAAATGAAGAACTTGTCTAAAGACCATGAAATGGGCTTTGGAGGTGCTGAAGGTCTGAGCCTAGCACAGGCTTTCGGGACTTTATTAAAGATCTCGTTACCTAGGTCGACCTGGAAGGCATATAGAATGGGTCTTGTCAAAGCAGACTTACACGCTGAAATCGTGTTCGCTGCCAACCCTTGACCATGGAGGTGGGGAAAAAAGATAAGCAGAAGTCTGTCAAGATCTCCTGCGGAATCTTCGCCTTGACAGAAGGCCACCCATTTTCTCCAAGATGACTCATATTGCCTTCTAGTAGATTTGCAATTATATTCCTCAAGGAAGTCTATACTGGCTTTCGAAATCCCGAAATGCTTTCTCACCGCTAGGGAGAGAAAATCATAAACTGCAGGGTCCGGGTATTCTGTAATGAAGCGCAGACAAAAGACTTCTGGACTCGCTGGGTCAGAACTGGATCTGGTAGTGGTACAAACTTCAGCTACAGTTCCAATGCCAGGAGGAACCACACGCTGTTCGGCCACTTGTGGGCCACTATTGCCGCTACCCTTTGAAGGATCTCAGTTTGTTGAGGACCCTCAACAGAAGGTTGTGAGGAGGGAACAGATAAATCTTGGACCATCTGTTCCAGTCGAGGGACATCGCATCCACTGCTTCCGCTAAGGGGTCCTCGTACGGGGCACGTACAGGGGCAACTTCTTGTTGTCTTTCGTCGCAAAGAGGTCTATCTGCAGTTCTGGGACTGATTCAGAATGAAGGAGAATGATCCTGCGTCTAAGGACCATTCCGACTCTATCGGTGTGAACCTGGATAGAGCGTCCGCTGTCACATTGCGGACTCCTTGAAGGTGAACTGCCGACAGGTACCACTTCTTCTTTTCCGCCAATCGGAAGACGGCCAACATCACCTGGTTGAGAGGTGGTGACCTCGATCCTTGTCGATTCAAGTATCTTACAACTACCTCGCTGTCTATTACCACTTTATGTGGAACGAATGACGCGGGGAGACTTTCTTTAAGGTAAGGAGCACTGCCCTAGCTTCTAGAAAGTTTTATGAGAAAGGTCTTGAATAGCCTGGACCAAGTCCCCTGGACTTTTTTCCGATGAGAGTGACCTCCCCATCCCTCCTTTGAGGCGTCTGAGTGAATCGTCACCAACGGGGGAGGTGGCTGAAGAAGAACCTGACTTCTTTAGATGTCTGGCTTGGGACCAAGGCCTGAGAAGAGTACTTAGCCGAAGCGGCTGGTCTTCTCGGATCTCTTCACGCGTTTGATGCATAACTTCTCCAAACTCCGATTGCATCCTTTAGCTGTGCTCTTAGCACTGGGTCTGTCACCGAAGCAAACTGGAGAGAGCGCAGTACTCTCTCCTGCTCGTGTCTTGATATCCTTTCGGAATCTTGAAGTCTCTTGACAGAACCCGCTCTCTCCTTCCTTTTTTTCGCCGGGGTGGAGAAACGGTGTGACAAAAGGTCCCAGTGGATCTTAGCCACTGGAACTTTTGAGATGGAGAAAGTCGAGACTTTTTCTGTTGATCTTGAAACCTAGGTACTCTAGGAACTGGATCACTTGACTGGAAGCTTGCAAGCATTCTGTCTCGGATGCTGCCCACACCAACCAGTCGTCCAGGTAGGCTACTACCTGAATTCCCTTTAGGCGAAATTGTTTGAGAGCTACGCTCGCAAGCTTCGTAAAAATCCTTGGGGCTATGTTTAGCCCGAATGGCATGGCTCCGAAGGCGTATAGTCTTCGTTGTAGCCTGAACCCTAGGTAGGGGGAGAGTCGATGGCTAATTGGAATGTGCCAGTAGGCGTCTGACAAGTCTATAGAGACGGAATATGCCCTCTTGGGCAGTAAGGTCCTTATGTGTTGCAGTGTTAGCATTTTGAATTTGCAATTCACTATGAACTTGTTAAGTGGCGACAAGTCCAGAATGACTCTGAGCTTTTCCGAGTCTTTCTTGGGAACACAAAGCAGCCTCCCTTAGAAATTGATGGGCTTCACCCTTTTTCTCCAACCGTTCTTGAACGTACTCCTCCATAACGGGGGTGGAGTGTTGGAAAAACCGAAGGTACAGGGGTGGAGTGCTGTACCAGCTCCCGCCCAGTCCATTCTTGAGTAGGCTGTGGGCCCAGGGATCGAAGGTCCACCGATCCCAAAATTTCAGAAGTCTCTCTCCTACCGGTATCACCTCACTTGGACTGCCGTCCTGAGGTCTTGCCTTCCTGACCACGACCACCCCTGAATCCCCTTCCCCTTGAGGGGCGTCTAGACGAGCCTCTGGCTGCTCCTCTAGGCTTTGCTCGAAAGGAAGTAGACTGCCCTTCGAACGCTGGGGTGAATGCCGTGGACTGTGTCGACACGGCCTGGGGTACCCACTGAAAGGTGGTCGGGGTTTGTGCCACGATCTGGGGCACTGGGGGCAATGGCAATTGCAGTTGCTGTTGCTGTCTAAGAGGCTTGGCTGGCCGAGACGGTAGCCTAGTCCTCATAGTCTTCCTCTTTGGTTGAGGACCCTCATCCGGGGAAGACTTTCTTTTGATAGCCAGGCCCCACTTCTGGAGAAGGTTTCTATTCTCCAAGGCGGCTTTATCAAAAACTTCTTTGACCAAGTCGGTAGGGAAAAAGGTCTTTTCCCCAAATGTTGGAGGAGATCAGTTTCTTTAGCTCGTGCCTCACCGTAGCCGAGGTAAACACGAACTCCCTACAAGCTCTCCTTGCCTTGACGAAGCCATAAAGGTCCTTCGTCACTGTGGCCAGATGAGGCTTGGCCACTACCATGAACATTTCATGGACCTTGGGGTCACTTGCCAATGTCTCGAGAGTAGTCTGAAGAGACATTGAGGCAGTCAGTCTTTCTTTTGTATCGAACTCACTTCGCAAAAGAAAGTCAGACAGCTTAGGGAGGTCCTTGCTGAACTGACGTCCGGCAATATCAGCCTCCAACTTTCCCACTGAGAACGTAAGATGGACGTCCTTCCAGTCTTTGTGGTCCATAGGCAGGGCCAACGACAAGGGTTTACACTCCTCTAGGGAGGGGCAAGACTTGCCGGCCTCGATTGCTTTTAGTACAGCCAGAAACCCTTTCTGTAAAAGGGGGAAGGCTCTAGTAGGCGAGGACACAAAGGAAGGGAGCTTCCTATTCAATGCAGCTACCTTTGAGTTAGAGAAGCCCCTCTCTTTCATCGAGGATGAAAGTAGAGCTTGAGCCTTAGCATGGTCCATCACTATGACCTCCTTCGGCTCTGTCTCCTCCTTTGAAGCTGGTTCCTTCCTCAGCCGGACATAACAGTCCGGATATGATGCCTTGCTGGGCCAGAATTCCACCCTCTAGGGGAACTGAGCCCAGCTTATCCGAGATGACGATCTTTCCAGTCGTCATCGGCATGTGCTCAGCATACCTCCATGGGTTAGCATCTGAGCACAAGGGAAGGTCTTTCACATTGAGCTTTTTCTGGGGCCCATGTGATTCTGCAAGGCACTGCATTCGCAGTTCCATTGCAGCCGCCTTCTCCTGATTCTCCTTCTGCATTTGTTGGATCATTCCAACAATAGAAGAGAGGGCCTGTCCCAGCTCTACTGGGAGACCGGCCGATGTAGAGGGGCTTGAACTTCATCCTGGGCTTCTGCCAGGAGGTCTTCCTCCTGACACCCGTCCACATCAGATATCCTGTCATTTAGCTGGATGTCTTGCATCGCGACCGCGACTTCAGCATCCACCTGGATCTGAACTTAGGGGATCTCCTCTTGAGGCTGGGGAATCACTGCATCAGCTGATGCCTTAGGGAAAAGATACGCCCTCATCTTCTCACTTGGAAGATAAGGGCCAGAAGTGTTCTTTTGGAAGCCCCTTACCCAGGTACGAAGCTTCTTCCTAGCTATTTAAATGTCTCATTAATCAGGTTATTGCACACAGTACATACCTGAGGGTCCCAATACCGGAGATCATCCTTGGAGACTGCGTATGCTGCGTGTCTCCTACAAAACTCATGTCCGCAGAGGTTCTTGCTGCTGACATTGCAGAAAGCACTTCCCCACTTCGGAGTGTCCTTCTGTGAAGAGAAGAAATTTCCATGAGTATCAAGTGAACTATGTATCACTGGATATGCATAGTATAGCATAACAATTCAGAAAGGAAAGACACACACTTGTGTTTCCCTCACAACCCATTGTTGCAGCCTTCCAGATAATAAAATCAAAAATGGTTTATCTCTTCTAGAGTAACCAATGCAAGGTTTCCAGAGGAAACAGGTGGAGCTCACACCTAAGCAATAATTTTAAAATCCTGGATAATAGACAGGGAAGAACTCAGCTTCCTATCTGAGGGCAACAGCAAAGGGATGTGCAAGAAAACACAATAGTGTTAGAAGATACAGTGCTGTACCAAAACCTTTACTATAGTTTTCTTCTTACTGTATATGCTATACAGAAGAATACTAGTACAGTATAGGGGGATGTGTGCCGGCCTGCCTTTGCCGGCCGGCACACACCACAACTAGCTTTAAAGTATACTACTTAACAGCTATAGGGCGGCAGCACTCTGGTTCAAATGCCTGTGCCGGTCGGCAGCAACTGCCGGCCGGTAACAGCCAGTGTTGGCCGGCAATGGCTGCCGGCCAGCAACTACACAAGGTAGTACCCAGCTGCCGGCCACACTCTTGGTGACCGGCAGACAAGGACTGACATAAGCCGGCCGGCAAAGGTACAAGACCGATGCCAGCCGGCAGCAAAAGAACCAGAAAACTACACCTGCCCGGCTGCCGGCCTATGAGGCCGGCAGCCGGGACAGGTACAGCACTAGAAGTAAATAGAATGGATGCCGGGATAAGAGTGTACACTACCTCCAAGCCCGGCAACCGAAAGAGTGCATATAAGGAAGGGGAGAAACTAATTCAGGCTTCCTTGACCAATACCGTCCGGCTCTGCCGGCAGGCATGGATGAGGGACCAAGAGAGGTCCGGGCAGCACTCGAAAACATAAGACCCTTGCCGGCCAGCAGCTCTGCCGGCCGGCATTGGGCTGAGTCAATTCCACATCCAACCTATACTAGGTCCAGAAGTAGAACGACGTACAGTACAGTAAGACCCCTGCCGGCCAGCTCTGCCGGCCGGCAAGGTACAGTACAGTAATGGCTAGGCCATTACGGAGATAGAGGGGGAAGGGACAAGAGGGTCCTGCCAACCTTGCTTTAGTGACAGATCACCCGCAGCCAAGAAACTTATCTTAGCCTAAGGGAGATCTAAGGGAAAAGGCCAGCAATACTTGCCAGCTTCCATAGCACCAAAGCAAGGAAGGCGTTGCTACTCCCAAGGGAAGAACTTTTCCTCCCCCGAGAACAGCAACAGGACTTAGTCTGGTCGATCACAAAAGAAGGAATCATAACTACAGAAACCTTCGGTAGTGACCTAAGGGAGCTAAGCTCCCTTTGTATGTGTTAGGTCAGCGAGGGGGACTCTGCCCCAAGCCAGACAACACAGACTCAGACTAAAAACTCTGTTGTTCTGTCCCTCTTGAACCATAACTACAGGAACAGGAAGGTACAGTAACACCCTAGTATAGTTTTATCGAAAATAAATTCGGAAAAAACCACTTAGGGATAAGCCCAAGGCCTAAACAGAGGGAAAGGGATTGCATACCTTCTCCGAAGAAAAGAAAGCAACCGGGGAGTATGATAAAGTATACTAAGGCTCCATAAGCAATTAGCCTAGGCACCAAGAGAATCGATTACCTAATTCACCGAAAGTCACACGTATACAATCTTGGAAATACTCCACACAGTCTAAAATGTATAAAATATAGCCTAAAGCTTCAATAAAATTTTAATTACACTCGGAAAAACCAAAATCATGCATGACGTACTAGGACCAAACGACTAGGCTAGATGGCCTAGCGTAGGCCAGAATGGCGAATACTTCGCCAAATAATACTAAGCACGAAAGGAAATCCTATGTAATGCTAAATAGCTAAAATTTATTAAAGCAAAACAACCAGGAATGTCGCTCTGACTAACTAATTTATACCTAGCGAGCGACAGTGTCCAGGACACCTCTGGTAGGCTATGGCTCTTGTATCAAAGATTAATCCTATTAATCACTCAAAATTTTACCAAGAGCCTACATTTATACATAACAGACACTATACTCAACTTATCAGAGGCCGACGAAGACGAAGAAGCCATGAAAAGTCGAATAAATCCAAGATTTGCGAGAAAAACAGGAAAAAACACCAAGTTGTTAAGCTACGCAAAAAGGAATACAGATGGCGCCAGGATTGGTGCCAGGCACGCATACGAATCGGGGGATAGGGAAGCCTTGGGAGCGGCTCCCCTTTTTCTTTCCCGAATTCGTATCTCGTCAATCACCTCCTACGAGACGAAATCTCTGTCCAGGTTGTAGATTGACATGTGACGTGTCTAGAATACGTCCTCTGATATGTCGCGATATCCCTTTCACGAGGGATACTCGCTCCAGGAGTTAGAATTCTGGTACCTTAAGGTAAATTCTCTGGGAATATCGCCGTAGTTGTAATATACCCTAGGAAGCTACCCTATAGGAACTTCCATCAGGACGACATGGCTTGAGCCCAAATATATATATATATATATATATATATATATATATATATATATATATATATATATATATATATATATATATATATATATATATATATATATATATATATATATAGAATTGTTGTTAACCTGTCTGTTTATTGTCTATCAATAAACTTGTTCTTGAGAACCTTGCGTCTCCTTCACCTGTGTCAATTTATTGATATAATTGAGCATTCATTCTATGTATATTTATCTGGGATAATTCTAATAGATTGTTCCTGTATGCAAGCTATGTTGCATTGATTTATGCTTTCCCTTATCGGGAGGACTCTGTCCCAGAAGGGGACGGTGGCGGTTTTACAAGTTTCCTCCTATGCGGATATAAATCTTTGTCCAATACAAGTATTGTGCGGAGAACTGGTCGATATTTCATATTGACGCAGTGGTTCTTTTCAAACTATGCTTTACTTAATATAGGGCGAGACCACTATATTAGCTTGCCTGGTATTCATACATAGGTATATGTACTCTTCGAGACTTTTCCAGAGTCTAGTAGGAGTCTTCCCTGTAGGGGGCAGGAAGCTCTAACATGGTTTATGGTTAGTTGAAAAGATGTATAACGGTAACATCTTAGGTCTCTAGGTCTAGTCGACCGGGAAAAATTACCTCCGGGGAGTACGGCACGTTCTGAGAATCCACAGATACAGTAATGCTCTGGTATACTTCCATCAGGACGATATGGCTTGAGCCCAAAAAACGGATTTTGAGCGAAGCGAAAAATCTATTTTTGGGTGAGATGGCCATGTCATCCTGATGGACCCGCCCTTTCCTTTCTATGAAAGGGCTGTAGGACCCCTCCCTACATACAGTATCTGTAGCACCTCGTGTACGCTACAAGGAATACA
>NC_090748.1:37214569-37217069 GCF_036898095.1 Palaemon carinicauda
CGCCCTTGTTCTGGGATATTTAAGCTAATAACGCACAGAAGAGAAGCGCTCTTTCCTACAGTAAACCGCCGTAGTCGGTTGTCCCTTCTCCCCTCCCCCCGTCATGGGGCGAGGCCCCACATCAGGTGCAGAGTTGGCCTGCTCTAACTAAACGTCAAATTACCAAGAAAAGTGTCAATGAGTGGACACATCTACGAAAAAGCGATTCCCTAATCGCCCACAGAGAAATAATGGATTTCGCATCCAGAAAGCTGAATTGTGTAACAGAAGTCTACGGTTGCAGCCTCCAATCTTCAAGAGTTTTTATTGTTCCAGTCAGTGTTAAAACCAATTATTCAACTAAGAAAAACAGGAATGAGGAACATCATGTTTTGCTTTACTCTGCTTACTTTCAAACACATTATAGTAAAAAAAAAAAAAAGACTGAAATACAGTAGTCTGAAATTCTAAATCACCTGATTTGGTTAAGTACCTTATCTGTCCCTAGTTCCTGCAACTGATCTGAACACTGATGCTGAATGTTCATTGGCCACTTTAATCTTTGTAAGGGTAGAAGAAACTCTATAGCTATGGTAAGCAGCTCTTTTAGGAGAAGGACACTCCAAAATCAAACTATTGTTCTCTAATCTTGGGTAGTGCCATAGCCTGTGTACCATGGTCTTGCAATGTCTTGGGTTAGAGTTCTCTTTCTTGATGGTACACTCGGGCACACTGTCTTATTTTATATCTTATTTCTCTTCCATTTGTTTTGTTAAAGTTTTTATAGTTTATAAAGTGATATTTATTTTAATATTGTTGCTCTTCTTATATTTTATTTTCCTTGTTCCCTTTCCTCACTGAGCTATATTCCCTGTTTAAGCCCCTGGGCTTATAGCATCCTGGTTTTCAACTAGGGTTGTAGCTTAGCAAGTAATAATAATAATAATAATAATAATAATAATAATAACGGACATACAATCTAGGTAGAGTGTGACATTTGTTGAAAAGATTATATATCCAATTAGCCATCTCCTAAACATTGTCCCAAATTTTATGAAGTTAGTCGATGGCTGTTTTGTGAAATATCTCCTACTTGGCACATACAAGCTGCTAACTATGTGAAGATAGTTTCAGACTGACAATTGTAAAGTGGGTCATAAGAAACTAACAAAATGGAAACTAAATGAAACTTGTTTGAAGATCTAAGGACATTTTTTTTTTTTTTTTGATTAGTCGGAGACTAGTCTGGGATTATTTCAAGGACTATCTTTGATCAAGATTAGATTTAATGAAATGATTATATAATACATTACGGTCACAGTTCAGCTGGCAAGAATCAACAAACGGGCTGAAAATGTATTGTAGCCTAATTGACCTCAAAATCAGTCACTGACTTGATATTGTTTAATGAGTAAGACAGAAAATTTTCGGAGATCTTATAAGTTTCGACAATGTCATGGTCTTGCCTTTACTGGGCATGATAAATGAAAATAGTACCTAGATTCTGTTACAATAGTTGGAAACTAAGTGTAAATATATCGGAATTACCTGGTAATTGTTTGAATCCCATTTGAAACTGGTTTAATGGAAAGTATGTCAGACCTATTTATGTTAAAAACATGTTAGCTGTTAGTGAGTACTGGATTTCAAAGGCACTGATGAAAATATATATACATTGGGTTTTCTCAGTTTTTTCTTTTTGTAGTAAGAGGCCGAAATTGTTAAACAAATAACATTTGGTTGAGTATTATGTTTATATATTTGTATATATACAAAGCCTAAAGTTCATCCACAAGGAAACAAATTATCAGATGATTTCTATACAAATTATTGCCATTTTTTTTTTTTGGAGCTAGACTAAAAGTTTATATCTTAAAACATTCCAGATCATCTTTGCTGAGTCATCATTGCATATATTAAATATTGATGTCTTGAGACTGGTATTCCTTGCCACTGCAGTAAAGCTTGAAGGATTGCTAGAATATTTGAGCATTGCTGAAAAGATAAATAATGTCAGACCTCTAGAGGAAATCTGAATAAAAAAAGCAAAACATTGAATAGGGCTTTCATTTTCTTTTAAATGTTGTTTTATATATTAGCAAACCGATATCTAAATCTGAGGAACAATTACTAAACAAGAGTTCATGACTATTTTACAACGGTGTACTAAAAACAGAAACGCATTGTGTAATATTCAAAAGAAATCAAGATTTATAGTATTGATTAACTAACTTTCATATTTTAGAGAGTAAAATTATGTCCAAACATGGAGATATTCATTTATGTTACAACTAACTAGTTTATACTTAATATTTTATTTTAAGTAAACATCCTAACAATAGTAGAACGAGATGTATTTTTTTTTTATATTAGCGACATGAGTACAACATTCTATGGCAAATTAAGTCCTTTATAGCTAAACTATTTTTTTATTGCACAAACTTTCAGTGTCCTCTAGATATAATTTCATGCATTGGTTGTTGGTTAATAAAAACCCTTGAAATTTAGAAGACATGCCGAT
>NC_090748.1:37222069-37229569 GCF_036898095.1 Palaemon carinicauda
TAAACCTGAATTGGTGAATTGTCCGGAATTGTTCTTTGAAAAAAAATTCAAATGCCAGGTTGAGAAAATCTTAACCCCTTGTTTTGATAAATAGGAGCAGTTGATAACAGTTACGATGCCAGTGAGTCAAAACTGTATTTGCAAATAATAGAAGCAAAGCTTAAACATAAGATAAAAACAACTGAACATGAAATTCAAAGACTGCATGAAAAGTTTTTTGGGAATATCAAGGAAGAAGAAAAAAGGCCGCATAAACTTGAATAACAGGAAATAAAATTCAATCCATAATTCTATATAATTTGATAAAATCTAGTCAAATTGTACCACGTTTGCATTAAATTGTTTCCATGCTGTCTATTGTTTGATAAAACTGCAATTCATTATTGTTACTAGTATTACTAGCTAAGCTACGACCATAGATAGACAAGAACAATCTTATAATCTCTAGAGCTCCAACGGGGAATGTAACCAAGTGAGAAAAAGAAATAATGAAATAAATAGACTATATATGAGAAGCAATTGATAGAAGATGTAAAATATCTTAAGATCAGTAACAATATTAAACTAGATCTGTCATATATAAAGCTATAAGTAAAAATTTATTTCATCCTGCTTAACGTGAAATAACATTCACTACAGGCTTAAACTTCTGAAGTTCCGCCTATTCATGAGACATTAAGGATATCATTTCACATCATGGCCACAACTGGAATGAAACTTTTAGAATAATGTATAGATTATATTTTAACACATTATTTTTACCAAAAAAAGCTATGGAAACTTTTTTTTTTCTTTCTTTTTTTTCACCTGATCGAAGTATCTAATAATATGGAGTGTTCTATCTTCCCTTAATTGTGGTCGGGATGTTCATATTTTTGGCGTTGTTTGTAGCGATGCCTTTGACATTTTTAATGATGAGATCCTTCGTTTTCAAATTCAAACAGTTGGGAATGTTTGGGTTTTGTCTTAGCAACATTCTAGAATTTTTGAGTAATAGATTGCAAGGGATTCTTATTGATGGGCACAATGTTGAGAGCATGTATAGGAATGTGATATCTGGTGCACCTCGGGGAAGTGTTCTTGGCCTATTACTTTTCATGCTATATACTTATGATAAATGCTTTGGCTAGAAAATAACCTGTTTGCCTATGCAGATGTTACTACTCTCCTTGCGTAAATTCCATCACCTGAATGTAGATCTAGAGTTACGGAATCTCTTTATAGAGGTCCAACAAAAATTTTTGGTGTAATTTGTTATCGCTACTCTACTATTGAGAAACATTAAATTTGTTTCGTCTTCAATTGCACAAAAAGGGTTTTCAAGAAACTCTTTCAAGATTTTCGGTAATCAATTTATTTGAAAAAATGTTATAGTTCTCTCCCTCTACCTTGTATCCATTGTTGTTCTCCTGTTCTGGCCTGTGCTGTGCTGCTGGGTTCTCGTCGTTGTCGATGATGATTTGCCAGTTGCACAGATACCCCAGTCGCAGTCTGCAAATAATGACTGTAAATTGGCGGGGAGTATTTCTTATAAGATTATGGGGGAGTAGGTTATTTTTTTTTTTGATGTACCATTTGGCTAATCTGGAACCGTCAAGGAAAGCTTTCCTCTCCTCACTTATATTTTGCATGTTGCAAAAGGCTGCCATTTGTTTCTTGATTATTTCAAGTGAAGGTTGAAGTGTCATAATGATTGTCTGACACATCAGGACTGACTTGGTCAGGTAATCAGCCTTATAATTGCCAGTGATTCCAGTGTGACTTGAAATCTAATTCAGGATGCTCTGCCTGTTGTTGCCTTGGTGAGCAAAGGTTAGATACTGTATTGCTATAATTAGGTAGATATTCTCAGTTCGTTGTTTGTTGCTGATAGCCAAAATGGATTATTATATTTCATCTAGGTAAACTAGCAGATTATTCTAGGGCTTTGGCAATTGCCACTAGTTCAGTTTGCCGGGTGGATACGTTGTTGGAAAGCGTCCAGTTCTCTCAGTAACCTAATGGAGAAATGATTGCTGCTTCTACTGCAGGAATATCACAGTCAAGTGATCCATCAGTATAGTAGATGTTGGGGGTGGAGGTGATATTAATTGCATTTTTGGCAGACTCGGTAACTTTTGCTTACTGCTGGGAGGATGGTGAAGTTGTACTGGAAGGGGTTTGGAGACTTCGGGGTAGGAGAGATGCAGATGTCGTGCTTTTGCTTCCCCTTCGTCTTGAAGACTTCATTCTGCATTTACATTCTCTTAGCATGTTTTTATTGGAGGATCCTTTTCCTTTGCCAAGGGATGGAGTCTTTGGGTCTGTTGTTCGGAGGGCAGTCTCTGTCTGCTTTGATTTACTTGAATATAATGATACAATTTCTGATGTCGATCCTTGCTGAAAGGGAAATAGGATTAGTTCGGCTATTAGCAAGCAAAGTCTGGTCCACATTAGAGACCCGCGTGTGAATCTCATTGCCTTCTTTTTTACAACTTTTAGGGAGGCTTTCTGAGTATTGCTCAGTTAGGTGACCATATGTGCTGCATAGTCGATTTGGGAACAAATTGCTCGAATGTAGAACAGTCTTAGAAGGCTCTCTGATAGTCCTTGTTTGAGGGAGGTCATTCTTTACTTGGCTGAGAGACAAATTTTTGTTTTCTCCCAGAGCTGGGTTGCTTTGTTGGAAGGTGATAAAGATTTTGGATGCTTAATTTTAGATACATGAATTGTATCACTCATTCTATGGTTTCACACAAGAGGGTGAAAGTAGGAGGGTCGTCCTTGTATTTGATGGCCATTACTTTGGTCTTTTTGGTGTTAACTTATAGGCCCAGGTTTTTGCATTTGGCCTGGACCATATTAAGTACAATCTGGGTTCTTCTGCGTGAGTGTGCTTTCTGTTGGCCGATAATGGATATGTTACCAGAGTGTATGAAGATCTCCACTCTCTTTGAGAAGTTTAGAGCGGCAAGATTCTCATTAAGTAAGTTGAATAGATATGGGCTTAGTATGCCCCCCTTAACACCTACATTTTCCAAGGGAATTAATTCGGGTTTTCCTTGAAAGGTTCTCCTTTCACTCTTCTCACTATGAGTGTGAAGAGGATTGCTGAGGAGCTGGGTACCTCAAAGTATTTCTCGAGGTCATGAAAGATGACAAAGGCTTTTTTGGTCGTTTATTGTTGTAAGGACATTGGTTATACGTTCTTGGTGACTATGCCTTCTCTGTAGGCATGAGAGCAAGAATGTTGTGGGCCTATTTACCATTACGGTGTACCAAGTACCATTCGTTCAGCGACTTTCTTGGTGCAGCTAACTAAGGTTGTAGGCATTTGGTGCTTAGCGTTTTGGAACGGGTTTTGTGTCTTGTTAGCTCCATGTTATTGGTCGGTCTTTTGTTGTCTGTTTTGGTGAATAAGTACATGTATTTTATATTTCCTAATCTCATTTTGTTTATCAAAACCTCTCCATCCTTTGCTTATTTTTCTATTAATTTGTTTTATATCCTGGGGAAACACTTGCTGTCTGTCCAAATTACGTATAGTCATTAGAATTCTATAGAGGTTTGTTCGTAACCTAATTTTCTGTCTGCTTTTTTTTTATTGCACTAGTTTTATTAATATTCAATTTCAGTCATCTATTTCTGCCTTTTCTTTTCAAATCTTCTAAAATCCCGAGCAATTCTTCCCATGATTCATTTAACACAACTACGTCATGTGCAAATGTTGAGTTGTTAATATTATATTCTACATTTTCCCAATATAAGTTCTTAAAAACTTCTAGGCTTGCTGTAAATAATTTAGGAGATGGGGTCTCCCTTCCTAACTCCTTTCACAATCGGAATGGTCTCACTATCCTTGTGTAGTTTTAGGATTGCTCTACCTTCCGTTGAGATATTTTCAAGTGTTTTAATATAAGATTCATCTATTTCTTGTCTTTGAAGAGCTTTTATTACTGCGTACGGTTTGACTGAATCTAAAGCTTTCTCATAGTCAATAAATGTCATACGTAGTGGTTTGTCATATGCATTCAATGTTTCCACTAGGTGGTTAATTACATGAATATGGTCAGTTGTCAAATATCTGCTTTTCAAACTTGCCTGCTCTCTTTGTTGATTGAGGACTAGCTCTTTCAATTCATTCTGATGTGGTCTTTGTATAATATTCATATTATACCGAGAGCAAACTTATTTTTATTTATTGAAATAGGCAGGGAATACTTAATATCGATTTTGCTGTAAGAAAATATTACCACATACGTTTCTACTTGGTCATGTTTCTGATACTAATAACCAAAATCCCTTTTTATTACTACAAGGAAAGTTTTTTTAAATAAAACATTTAGAGCAAAAAAATATCATTCATCTCCGAGTGACGAAGTCTAAGCAATACATTTCAAAACTTGCTCATTTGCAATGTCCCTGAAAGTTAGACGAGGTTTCACTCAAAACTATCCCCAACTACTTTAATATCCGTCTAGCCAACGGGAAGTTGTCGATATCCGTTGGTAAATTAAAAAAGTTACAAATGTTATTGCGATATGTTCAATTGGATATCGCTCACAATGGTCGTTCTAATGACAGCATGAATAATTGAGATTAGGATTGCTCGGGTTACCAAGGAGCTTATATATATCTGAATTCTGAGAAAAAAAAATAGCTTAGGTCGTTTTTTTATGATTAAATATAATTAACAATACAAAATTTTACATGAAATAACAGCAGAGGAAAAAAGGCTGAGTGGAAAGCGATTTGGAAGCAATCGAATATATATTCACCTTAATCATTCCGTTTATACGGAAGCAAATTCACGAAATGCCCAAAAAAAATCACCTATATCATGAAGCATGAGTCGTACTTCAGTAATTTTAATTGCTAGGAGCAATCACTGCGTGAATTGCAATTGCAACACACTTTCAATTAGCGATAATGATTGCGAGTGAAATTAAAGTTTATACTGTTCAACTTATCTTAAATGAATATATATCACAAGCACACATGATTTCAATCAATGCACATATCACCCACGAATGGCATTTAATACCGAATTCTATCTTGGGAATATACTTCCACTTGGAATTCCTTTTATGGTAACAGCTTCTGGCCGGGTAGAGATTCGAACCCCCACCTGTACAGCTGGAAACCATACCTGCAGGGACACTACCGACTGAGCTATCAAGAGAGATAAAAGTTTATGACAAGTCCCAGTACATATTCCTGTCGAATTCAGGAATCTGTTCATACACTTGAAATAAACCCATCTCCACCATGATAGCTGAATCATAAGTTTGCAACACGTGGTTTTATTATATGAATATATATCACAGGCACACGTGATTTCAATCAATGTAAATATCACCCACGAATGGCATTTAATACCGAATTCTGTCTTGGGAATATACTTCCACTTGGAATCCATTTTATGGTAACAGCTTCTGGCCGGGTGGAGATTCGAAC
Source organism: Palaemon carinicauda (assembly GCF_036898095.1). NCBI lineage: Eukaryota > Metazoa > Arthropoda > Malacostraca > Decapoda > Palaemonidae > Palaemon > Palaemon carinicauda. The sequence goes on from NC_090748.1 coordinate 37,227,506, forward strand.
CCCCACCTGTACGGCTGGAAAACATGCCTGCAGGGACACTACCGACTGAGCTATCAAGAGAGATAAAAGTTTATGACAAGTCCCAGTACATATTCCCGTTGAATTTAGGAATCTGTTCATACACTTGAACTAAACCCCTCTCCACCATGATAGCTGAATCGTAAGTTTGCAACACGTGGTTATCTTAAATGAATATATATCACAAGCACACGTGATTTCAATCAATGTAAATATCACCCACGAATGGCATCTAATACCGAATTCTATCTTGGGAATATACTTCCACTTAGAATTCATTTTATGGTAACAGCTTCTGGCCGGGTAGAGATTCGAACCCCCACCTGTACAGCTGGAAACCATACCTGCAGGGACACTACCGACTGAGCTCTCAAGAGAGATAAAAGTTTATGACAAGTCCAAGTACATATTCCTTTTATCTCTCTTGAGAGCTCAGTCGGTAGTGTCCCGGCAGGCATGGTTTCCAGCCTTACAGGTGGGGGTTCGAATCTCCACCCGGCCAGAAGCTGTTACCATAAAATTAATTCTAAGTGGAAGTATATTCCCAAGATAGAATTCGGTATTAAATGCCATTTGTGGGTGATATTTACATTGATTGAAATCACGTATGCTTGTGATATATATATATATATATATATATATATATATATATATATATATATATATATATATATATATATATTTATATATATATATATATATATATATATATATATATATATATATATGTGTATATATATATATATATATATATATATATATATATATATATATATATATATATATATATATATATATATATATATATATATATAAACAGTATATATATATATATATATATATATATATATATATATATAATATATATAAATATATATATCCACACTTAAAATTCAAAGGAGCTAGTAATTTCAATCTTTTCTTGAATTAAAGTGTAGCAGATGGAATAGTGTGATTTTTTAACTACCGTAGGTTACATGTAGCATAACGTTTATAATTCATGTGAAAAAAAAAGATACATTTGTTAAACTGGAAAATATCTTGAAAGGGGTATTAAAAGACTGAACAAAAATAAAACAATTTTCCTGTTAATGCCTCAAGTCACTTTAGGTATATTCTATATCATACAATTTTTATTTTTCTTAGCGCCCAACATATGACTGGTAGTGATTTTTTTTCCAGTACTAGGAGAAAACAACTGTACCAATTATTAATTAGTATTATCGAGGTTGTAAACGTATTACCTTTGTCTAGCCTATATCCCATATAAATCCATTATTTTTCTATAAATCTAGGTCAGGCTTTCGGGTTATACTAAATTTAACATAGTCAAAGAATAACATTGAAATTCCAAAATGTGTTTGTGGTACTGTGGCTGTGAGAATATGTTTGGAAAGGCATCTGGGTAATCCCTTTAAAAAACAACATTTCATTCTTAACATAAAATGGTTTAAAGGGCTGAAACGTACTCCAAGATGATATGCTAGCATTATGGAGGCTGAAATTGACAGCAATAATGTTGATGATCCAATAAAGGAAAACAAATTATTGTGCAGTAGAGTGTGAAAATATATAAGTGATACAGATGGAACAACCATCTAAATGACCTGCTCGTAAGTATATTAAGTAAATGTTTTTCACATATATTATCTCCATTGAAGACTATTTTGGTATTGGTGAACCAGGAATTAGAGTTTGATCATATGCCATGAAGGAGACCTAAAAGCAGCCGAAGGTGTATTAATCACTCTTTTTCTATAATAGTTCAAAAAATGTTAATGTTTGCATTAACCTTTTCCCTTGACAAAAAGTTCTTAGTGTATACATTGTAAGTGCATTCTAAATTTATAGCCATTTCATCTGTTATTTTTTCCTTATTGCATGGAATTCCTAGTGTAAAACACTTTACATCGGGGTATATCTGACAGATTTTACGCATAATTTTATTTTTAAAAAATGTCAAATAGATCATATTTAACGTATGGTTCACTGTCATTTTTTTTTTCCAACCGCGTAATTTGCGTGCAGCTCCACCCAGTTACTCCC
>NC_090748.1:37234569-37239569 GCF_036898095.1 Palaemon carinicauda
GCTATATATATTTTTGATACATTAATGTCTGGATTCTCTTAACGACCTCGGGATCAGATCCCCAGGCAAAATCACACTCACACAAGAGCTTGTGACCGGCCAGGAATCGAACCCTGGTCGGCAAGCTTGAATAGACAGTGACTAAACCACTTGGCCACGAAGAAAGATAAAAGTCAATGACAATTCTTCTGTACTTATACCTGTCGAATTCAGGTGTTTTGTACTTAGAATTGAAATCAACCCATCTTCACCATCGTAGCTAATTGGTAGTTTGTTACTTGGCATTTGATTAATGATAAATTTTGCACATTTAGACGTGTTTTTCATATTCAAATAAGCCATATATATTTTTGATACATTAATGTCTGGATTCTCTTAACGACCTCGGGATCAGAGCCCCAGACGAAATCGCACAAAGACAAGAGCTTGTGACCAGCCGAGAATCGAACAATGGTCGGCAAGCTTGTATAGACAGTGACTAAACCACTTGGCCACGAAGAAAGATAAAAGTCAATGACAATTCTTCTGTATCTATACCTGTCAATTCAGGTGTTTTGTACTTAGAATTGAAATCAACCCATCTTCACCATCGTAGCTAATTGGTAGTTTGTTACTTGGCATTCGATTCATGATAAATTTTGCACATTTAGACGTGTTTTTCATATTCAAATAAGCCATATATAATTTTGATACATTAATGTCTGGATTCTCTTAACGACCTCGGGATCAGAGCCCCAGGCGAAATCACACAAAGAACAAATGTGAAGGGAAAATTAAACTTCAATATGTTTTCTAAATAAAAAAAAAGATGATAATAGTGCGTGTCTATTCACCTACTAAAAACAGATAATTGATAACATAATTATACTACTGATTATGTATTATTCTGTGATAGTCTAAAATACCCTTTTCTGTCAGAAAACATTAATATCGTGACATTTCAGAGCAAGATCTGATTGTCAAAGAGAGAGAGAGAGAGAGAGAGAGAGAGAGAGAGAGAGAGAGAGAGAGAGAGAGAGAGAGAGAGAGAGAGAGAGAGTTAATTCAATTATTAAAGCGTAACCGTATAGCATATAAATTCCCTCAATTGATATTTTGATATTGCTAGAAACCGCATAAAATATTGGAGTTATATCAAGAAAAATATCATCCATGTGGAAGAAATTACGTTTTTTCTAACATTGTGAATAATTAAAATAAGATATTCCAGGCGTAAAATACAGACTAGTTCATAAAACAGATCTTCGAAAAATTTCAGAGCAAAAATTTCCCAAAAATCATTCAGCGAAGAAGTTTTATGAGTTGCAAGAGCAAATCTCTGCCCGAGTTTGAGGGAAAATCAATATCATCCCTTTACATTGGGTTATGTTGTGAGGTGAATATGAATAGCCAGAATGCACATATATATATATATATATATATATATGTATATATATATATATATATATATATATAATATATATATATATATATATATATATATATATACCCTCCAATTTTTGTGCGTAGTCAACATTCAAAGAGAAACAAAAGGATATTTCTTCTCATTGTTCCTCCTTGCCTGACGAGGGACTCAGCTGGTACTGCTTGGGTGCGGAAGCCCACCCTTCCTAGTATTCCACCACAGTTGAAGCTTCATATGTTAACTTCCCCCCTGACACTACCTCAGCGGTTACGAAGATGGCTGCTTTAGCATCAGGGTCTATCGGAACTGGGTCAAAATCGCTCTCCAGTCCTTCCTATTACTAGCACGTTCTTTTAAATCTTTCACATCTATCCTCCTGTCACCTAGGACTTTCTTTACTACATTGATCCACAAAAACCTTCGCTTTCCTCTTGCACTACTACCATGAACCCTCGCATACATCACCTTCTTCAGCAGACGATCATTTTCTATCTTCCTTACATGGCCAGACCACCTCAACACATCCATATCCTCTCTACCTGCTAATTAATTCCTCCCATCCTCAATTTTACTACGTCGTTCCTAACCCTAGGCAATCGGAATACATCACTCAATCTCCTCAGACTCTTCTTCTCAAATACATTCAACATCCGCCTATCCGTAACTTTCATTCCACACACCTCTGATCCTTACACCACAGTAGGTACTTTCTCATACAGAACTCCCCCTACAATCACCACTACCCTTTATTCTTTACCACGCCCTTCACTGTCATCAATAATTTATAAGCGCCATTCACTCACTAACGTACATCTTCCACTCCACCATTTTCAGCAGCAACAGAACCCAAGTTCTTAAACTGATCTACTTTTTTAAGCAACTCTACATTAAACATGACATTCAATCTACCACCAGCTTTTCTTCTTATCCAACTTAAAAACTTACTCTTACCCATATTAACTCCTTCTCTTACAAACTATGCTAAACTCTGTGTCTGTTACCATTAAGATATCATCTGTTAACAACAACTGATTACTTTCCACTCTTGATCACTCTCATCTATCTTTGTCAATCCTTGACTAAACACTCAGGTATTTACTTCTTTTACAGCTTCATCAATGAACAAATTAAACCGTCATTGCAACATCACACATCAGCTCCACTCACATTGAAAATTACTTACTCACTTCATTCCTTATACTAACATACACTTTAATGCCTTTGCATAAACATTCATATATTTTAACAGTCATCCAACTATTCAATATAACCTCATTACATTCCACACCACATCCCTATTAACTCTATCATAAGCTTTCTCCATATCCATAAGTGGATAATATGCCTCTTTATCTGTTGCTAAATATTTGTCACTTATCTGCCTAACTATGAAAATCAGATCCATATATCCTTTACCTATTATAAAGCCATCCTGTACTTGTAGAATTGCATACTCCATTATATCCTTAACACGATTACCATGCACCTTTCTGACCACACTCAACAACTCAATACCCACAGAATTATTTCTTTTATGCACATTTCCCTGATTTTTGTAGGTCGAAACAATACACGCACATCCCTACTCAGCTGGCACCATTGACAACAAAAAAGATATATACTAAAACATTTCACCAACCAATTCAGCACATTCACACCACCTTACTTTATTATCCCGACCTCACACCATCCATACCAGGGGCCATTCCTGCTGTGATTTCATCTACTGCTTTCTATGCTTCCTCTTCCGTAATTTCTCTCTCATTCTCGTCTCCCATAACTGGCACCTCATCACCTGCAACAGCAATTATATCTGCCTCCCTGTCCTCCTCAACATTCCGTAACCCTTCAAAATATTCATCTCATCCTTTTTTATCTTATATCCTCTCAATATCCTTCCATTTTCCTCTCTTCGTCTTTACTCCTCGATTCACCGTTTCTTACTCTCTTCACTTCTTGCCAATACATGTTCTTATTGTCTTCATACGAACTACCAAATCCATGACCCCACCTTTACTCAGCCACCTTTTTGACCTTGGTCATCTTATGTTTTACTTTCATGTTTTTCTCACGATATATTTCATACTTTTCTATGTTATTACTCTGCAGCCATTCGTTAACATCAATGTTATTTACACCAATATATCATTAGTAAATTAATTATAACGTTTTCAGTGCATAAAAAACAATCCATTCCCATTGGGTACCTGTTAACCTAACTCCATTCCCTCACTTAACCTCATTGGCTATCCAAAACCAGTGAGGTTAAGGGAAGGAGTGGAGTTATGTAAAGGAGTACCAAATGGGAATGGATAGATTCTTCTGGACTGGGAACGTGCTATTTACCATACTTCCATTGGCCACTAATACCCATGTATACTTGTTTATATATCTCTCCAGCACGAACTATGGCTTTTATGTCACCCAACACAAGTACATTATTTCTTCAACTCGTCCTTCCTATACAGCTATTTAACTCACTCCAAAAGCAATTCTACTTCTTCGCTTTTCTTCCAACATGCTCCATAGGACTATCAAAACCCAACATATACTACCCAAACCTAACATTTACTCATATTAGCCTAGATGGCATCCCCTTCCATTCAACTTCTTTACCTTCATCCATTCATCTTCCCCTTTTAATCACAGATACTCTACTTTTCACTTCACCAAACCTAACTTCATATAATGACAATATATCCATCCTCCTATTCAAAAATATGCTTCCTAACTCACATCTATTACTTTCTACGGTACTACATCACCACAGATTCAGACACCCCAAAACCGTCTTCTTCTTAGATATATCTCAGGAATGAATATGTAGAAGAGGAAAATAGCTAGAGAGAATGTTTGGACAGGAAAGTAGATGAGGGTGTCAAACCTATGAATTCATGAAGTGGATATATTGTAAGAATCGCTTATTTGATTTTTAACGAAATCTCTATGGGGACAAAGAAGAAGAGACATACACCCTTCAAAAAAAGAAAAAAGATGAATCTATCATAACAACAAATAGATGAAAAAAGTCAACTTTTTATGGAACACTTTAGTAATATCATGAATGGGAGATGTACAGCGAATAATTCTATTGATATATCTGAAGTGAAGGAGGACGCAATTTACATGATAAACTTACGTCCACCAGAGAGGAACTCATCTTACAGGATGAACTATTGTATTATTCTACACTAGATCAGCTTCGTAAGAATATGTATATATATATATATATATATATATATATATATATATATATATTATATATATATATATATATATGTGTGTGTGTGTGTGTGTGTGTGTGTGTGTGTTTGTATGTTAGTATTTATGTATGTATTGATTAACTGTCTTCTATGTTAATATTAATATAAACCCATTCTTTATAAGTTAATAATTATCGAATGTTGAAGAAATAACATATATTTAAGCACCCCTGAAATTAAAATGGTGAATGTGATAGACAGGAATGAAGCTTGTGATATCAATTGATCAAAGGAAAGCCAAATCCTATCTGTTTATATTATCATCATCATCACCATCATCATCATCAACCGTATCTGGGTACACTGCAGACATGTCCTTCCACTTTTTATTG
>NC_090748.1:37245608-37250608 GCF_036898095.1 Palaemon carinicauda
TACATAATAGTTCGACTAATTCATAGAGTCAGTGCTACTCGCGTAAGACACAACATAATCCTAGAAATACACAGTCAAATCCACAGTCAGTTCCATATGGAAATAAAAAGAAAAATCCTCATTTTAATAAGAAGAAACAGCCAAACGTCAATGTAGTTCAGAATCCCAAACAAACAAACAGTTCTTCGAATAACGCTGAGCCTGGATCGTCAAACCAGACCTCGCAAGGTCAGACTAATTTTCAGAATGTGCAGAGCAAAGCAAATACCACATAATTAACTCCAGGGGGGAAGAGAGTGATGTTGGGTCAAGGTCATTCATGTCAACATCAGTAGTATTGAATAATCAATTTTATGTTTTATCAAATCATTGTGAGGCAATAGATTTTCCTATGAAACACACGGCCGAATTAAGTAAATCAGTGCATGCTCCCGTAGATTTGCAACAAATTCAGATCTTTTACATTACTTTTTGACTCTGGTAGTCCACGTAATATCGAGGAGTCATTTGTTGTTTTCGAATTTTCCGATAGAAAAACCCGGAGTGAGATTCTCGGGTATAGGAAATAATGAATTAAATGTAATAGGCGTAACTCATGTTCAGTACAAGGTCGGTAAGCGCACGTTTGCCGATACATTTGTTGTTTTACAAAACATTGATATGTATCCAGCTGTAATTATAGGATACCAATCTATGGGCAATCAAAACATTATCTTAGCCCCTGCCAAGCACGGCGTGTATATCAAAGGAAAATTCTATAAGTCTTCTAATACCTTAAAATCAGTTTTGGATAAAAAGGAGACAACAAATGTAACCGTGACGTACGTTGAAGAACCAATAACTTGTCTCACTAATAAAGAAATAATATATGCGACCCAGCAGAATTCTCGTTCACCCCGTAATATCATCTTACACGCAATCTATCGAGCCAAACGTACCTTTGAATTTAATAGTGCAAGTAAAGAAAACATTACCGGGACCTGAAATATTAATCCTTTCCGACACCTTGAAAATTAACGGATTGTCTATCACACAAGCTATTTATACAGTAGGCTCACATCAACAATGTAATATTGAAGGCTGTAATCATTTAAATGCCACTTTAGTAATTCACAAAAATCAACATATCTTGGATGTAAAATTTATAAACATCGTATTCTTAGCGTTGCTGAAATCAATCACGCTCAATCATTTGCGGATGAATCCCTTTTGCAATCTATTGAAAATAGAATCAATAAAGACATTCAAGACGAAGAAATTCAGCAGAAAATATTTGGATTTTTAACTGAATATCATAATGTTTTTTCCACTACGGATGGATCCTTAGGAAAAACAGATGTGATCGAGCATCAAATAAGGTTAAAGGACAAGCAGAAAATTATCTATGTACCCTCGCACAGACTCCCTATGAAATTCCAGAATGAAATAAACGATGAAGTAGGTAAAATGCTAGAAGAAGGAGTCATTAGGAAATCGAACAGCCCTTATAATTTTCCTTTAGTAGTTGTACCGAAAAAAGATCGAACATGGCGTATCTGCGTCGACTTTCGTCGTCTAAACGAGGAAACGATCCCTGATCGATTCCCAGTGCCATGTACTGATGATATTTTGTCTTTGATAGGTCAGAATAAATATTTTACCAGTTTGGACTTACTTAAAGGCTTTCACCAGATATCATTAGAAGAAGATAGTATCCCATACACAGCCTTCAGCACAGCCAGGAGACATTATGAATTTCTACGGATGCCTTTTGGTTTACGTTGTGCTCCCATAACATTTACAAAAATGATTATCATAGTGTTTGGAGACTTGCTAGGGGATATATTGCATGCCTATATGGGCGACCTTGTAATCTTTTCCAACACCTTAGAAGAACATCTACGTAAATTAGAACTAGTATACAGAGACTAAGACAACATAACTTAAGGGTAAAGATTAGTAAGTGTGATTTTTATTTGTATGTTAAAAGTTTTCTTCTTAATACAGGAGTAATTACATATATTTTCCTCGTTACAGGTTTCCAAGATGAATTTTTTGTTGTTGGGAGTGATATTGTTCGCTTTGACATTTTTCTCGTGTGGGATGAGCTCTAAAACTAAAAGTATAGATTTTAAATATGGCACTATAGTTGAAAGACAAGAAGACGTTTTTATTACATCAAGTAACATAGTTGTTGAAGTGCGAATTCAAGCAATTTTTTTCCCAGAGAATGACGTCACTAGCTTGAAAAGTGCCATTTTAGGGTTTGCTCTCATTAAATGAATTACATAGAAGACATTTTCCTTTGAATACAAAGAGTTCGCTTGCATCGACACTAAAAGTTGCAGAGATGCTATCTGAAGACTTGCAAAATAAGACTTACGTGACAGAATCTTTGGCTCGTGACCTTTTGATATGGACTGTAGGACACAAAAATATTGAGAAACGTAACCCGTTTATTTTTGCTGCACTAAACATCTTCGATTCTATTGCAAGTTTAGGTTTAGGAATTTCCAATCGTCTTAAGATTAGTAATCAAAATAAGAAAATTGAGTTCTTGACTCATGAAGATGAATTGATTATGTCAGAACTAAGGAATCAGTTAGCTTCAATCAATAAAATTATGAGTTTAGTAAATGAACATTCAAGTAATATCAATCAAATTATGGAAGTACAAGATTTGTTGGCAACGTTAACGTATTATGATTCAAAAATAGATCACATACATAACAGAATTGCACATTTCATTGAGAAATCAAAAGATTATGTAGAAGCTATCACGTTAGTGACTAAAGGTGTACTGTTACCCCATTTGTTGCCAATAAAATACTTAAAGTTAATTGTGGAGAACGGACAGGAGAAACTAGGCTATATTCCTTTGTTAGACGCACGTAGGTTAGAAGTTTATTATACCCTAATTACAGTAAGCGTTGAAAATAACAAGATTATGATTACAATTCCCTTTGATTCTTCTGATGCCTGGCAATCTTACAGGATATCACCATTTCCGACTTTCATGACGCATCACTCAAATCCAGTAATATCCAGTTTGACAGGACACGTATTGATTTCCCCAGACAAGGAAACATATACGGTCATTAAAGACTTAATTCAATCAACTCACTGTTCAGACGCAATGGATAGAAAAATATGTACAGCTGACTCATTTGAATTCCATAAAAACTTAATGGATTCATGCGAGTTAGGTATAGTGCTAGACGGTGCTCTCTCCCATACAAATGAAAATTGTCTGGATAAGCATTATCCCTTTGACAATAATGAGTTCAATTGCAGACTGAACAACGGCTCATGGATACGATACGACAAGGCCGGCTTCAATGTATCATGCCCGGACGGATCCACGTCCTATTCCCAAATCTTCGTTGCAGCAGATGGTTGTATCGGGACATCCCCTAATTCCATGGTGAAAGGTATCAAGACTATCATCAGAGAACGAGCCTACTTCGCGAACTTCACGTGGTCAACAACGGTTCCATCTTTACCTCTCCCATACAACAAACAGGTAGCCAAGCAGTTGATGAAATTGACCGAGATGAACCACCCGTCACCGATTTATGCAGGTCTCAACTTTTATATAATGCTGGCAGCTTTATGTGTTACGGTGATGATATTTATCGCCGTTAACATCTTTGTTTGGCGTAGGTTAAGGTACAATAGTTTGCAGCTCAAACAGAATGTTTTGCCATGTCCAGACAAAACTCCTTATTTAATTCAATTTAAAGCCGTTTGAAAGTGGCCCCTTCATTCGCTCAAAGGAGTAAAATTGTCTTGGAAAAATTGTTATGTAAGAAAAGCAGTTAGCATACCTCCACCTTACAAGGGTGATTTTTGCCATTTTTTTTTTCTTTGCTAAAAGTCATCCTTTTGCCTATCAGAAGGCCGTGATATGTGTAGAATTCATCTCCAGCCCCCCTTATGTTAATAGTAAAAATAAGAAATATCATTAGTAATTGTCTAATTTTTATAGTTCACCCCTTAAAAATTGTTCAAAGTCGTTTTCTCATATCAGTAACATCAAAGAAAATGAGCTCAGGGGTGACTATGATTTTATATCCAATATTTCTGTCATCAGACAAAGATCGTAATTTCTCGTTTTTTCTTTTTCGGGAGAGGGGTGTATTTCTTTGCTTGTCCTGCTCTTATGCCCTAAGTAATATAATATTTAGATGTTTTAGGCTATCAAGTGACATAATACCTACAAATACACACAAGGTTTTTTCCCTAAATCGAGATTTTAATTTTTGGTGAATATTTATTTTCTAGGTTTCCCTCCATCATCGGCTTGGCTTTCATAAAGTTATTGCTCGTTTTTTTCTTGATGTGTGCTTATTTACTGTTCGATTTTGATAAAACTTTGTGTGCTTGTTCCAGGTGGATTAACAAACATGCCCACAGAAAGAAATTTCAATTCAAGACAGTAGTGTCTCACTGGTCACCAAATAACATTAGGTCGCTAGCTCCAATTTTCAAATTTTTATTCATAAAATCCTTTATTTTCCCTGTAGAAGGATAAAACTTACAGAGGATATGCCTTATTATAGTGCTAATAAAGCCTGAAAATTTCATTAGCGTGTCTTGATTAGTGTATTTTTGGGAAATATGTTTTACGATTGGCACCCATTCAAGGTGGAGCGTACCCTTATCATCTTTGTTTGGCGTAGGTTAAGGTACAATAGTTTGCAGCTCAAACAGAATGTTTTGCCATGTCCAGACAAAACTCCTTATATAATTCAATTTAAAGCCGTTTGAAAGTGGCCCCTTCATTCGCTCAAAGGAGTAAAATTGTCTTGGAAAAAGTGTTGTGTAAGAAAAGCAGTTAGCATGCTAGTAATATGTAATTGAAGAGACTATAGAACATTTGCATTTTTAAAAAACATTCAGAAAAACATTTAAAAATAAATAATTTTTTTTCGGCATCTAATAAAATATATAAGCCGGAATGTAAAAAAAAAAAAAAACAGAATCTATGGGCATCTAATAAAATGTATAAGCCCTATAAA
>NC_090748.1:37258108-37263108 GCF_036898095.1 Palaemon carinicauda
TTAAGTAGTATACTTTAAAGCTAGTTACGGTGTGTGCCGGCCGGCAAGTGCCGGCCGGCACATAACCTCCTATACTGTACCAGTATTCTTCAGTATAACATATACTGTAAGAGGAAAACTATAGTATAAGTATTGGTACAGCACTGTTTGTTCTAACACTTTTGTGTTGTCTTGCACAGCCCTTTGCTGTTGCCTTACAGATAAGAAAGTGAGTTCTTTCTTGTCTATTATCCAGGATTTTAAAATCATTGCTTAGGTGTGAGCTCCACCTGTTTCCCCTGGAAACTTGGCATTGGTTATTCTAGAAGAGATTAACCATTCGATTTTATTATCTGGAAGGCTGCAGCAATTGGTTGTGAGGGAAACACAAGTGTGTGTCTTTCCTTTCTGAATTGTTATGCTAAACTGTGCATATCCAGTGATACATAGTTCACTTGATACTCATGGAAATTTTCTTCTCTTTGCAGGAGGTACGTCCGAAGTGCGGAAGTGCTTTCTGCAACGTCCGCAGTAAGAACCTCTGCGGACATGGATTATGTAGGAAACACGCAGCATGCGCTGTCGCCAAAGGTGAGCTCCGGTATTGGGACCCTCAGGTATGTACCGTGTGCTCTAACCTGATTACTGAAGCTTTTGATTCCCCTAGCACAGCGGAATCAAGGGATATAGCAAGGGGGAAGCTTCGCACCTGGGTAAGGGGCTTGCAGAAGATCACCTCTGGACCTTATCTTCCAAGTGAGAAGATGAAGGCTTACCTTTTCCCTAGGGCATCAGCTGATGCAGTGATTCCCCAGCCTCAAGAGGAGATCCTCTAGTTCAGATCCAGGTGGATGCTGAAGTGGCGGTCGCCGTGCAAGACATCCAGTTGGGCGACAGGATGTCAGACGTGTCCGAGCGTCTGGAGGAAGACCTCCTGGCAGGAGGCCAGGATGAAGATCAAGCCCCAGACATCGTAGAGGAAGAAGCCAACGAGGTGTCGGCTGCTCCGGTTCTGATCCCTGAACCTATTCCCTCAAAATCGTCCGCTCTCCCAGTAGAGCTGGGACAGGCCCTCTCCTCCATTGTTGGAATGATCCAACAAATGCAGAAGGAGGATATGGAGAAGGCGGCTGCAATGGAACTGCGGATGCAGGAGCTTGCAGCATCACGTGGGCCCCAGAAAAGGCTCAATGTGAAAGACCTTCCCTTGTGCTCAGATGCTAACCCGTGGAGATATGCCGAGCACATGCCGATGACGACTGGAAAGATCGTCATGTCGGATAAGCTGGGTTCAGTTCCCCTTGAGGAAGTGGAATTCTGGCCCAGCAAAGGGTCATATCCGGACTGTTAGGTACGGTTGAGGAAGGAACCAGCTTCAAAGGAGAAGATAGAGCCGAAGGAGGTCATAGTGATGGACCATGCTAAGGCTCAAGCTTTGCTTTCATCTTCGATGAAAGAGAGGGGCTTCACAAACTCAAAAGTTACTGCATTAAGTAAGAAGCTCCCTTCCTTTGTGTCCTCTCCTGCTAGAGCCTTCCCCTTTTTGCAGAAAGGGTTTGCGGCTGTATTAAAAGCAGTCGAGGCTGGCAAGCCTTGCCCCTCCCTGGAGGAGTGTAAACCCTTGTCGCTGGCCCTACCCATGGACCACAAGGACTGGAAGGACGTCTATCTTACCTTCTCAGTCGGGAAGTTGGAGGCTGATATTGCCGGACGTCAGTTCGGTGAGAACCTCCCTAAGCTGTCTGACTTTCTTTTGTGGAGAGAGCTCGAGACAAAAGAAAGACTGGCTGCCTCAATGTCTCTTCAGACCACTCTTGAGACGATGGCAAGTGACCCCAAGGTCCATGAAATGTTCATGGTAGTGGCCAAGATTCATCTGGCCACAGTGACGAAGGATCTTTACAGCTTCGTCAGGGCGAGGAGAGCTTGTAGGTAGTTCGTGTTCACCTCGGCTACGGTGAGGCACGAGCCAAGGAAACTAATCTCCTCCAACATTTGGGGCAAAGACCTTTTCCCTAGCGAGTTGGTCAAAGAAGTTGTGAATAAGGCCGCCACAGAGAATAGAAATCTTCTCCAAAAGTGGGGCCTGTCTATCAAGAGAAAGTCTTCCCCGGATGAGGGTCCCAAACCGAAGAGGAAGACTAAAAGGCCTAGGCTACCGTCTCAGCTAGCCAAGCCAGTTGAACAGTAACAGCAACAGCAGTTGCCGATGCCTTCAGTGTCCCAGATGGTGGCACAAACCTCGACCACTTTCCAGTGGGTACCCCAGGCCGTGTCGACACAGTCCACGGTGTTCACCCCAACGTTCGAAGGCCAGTCTACTTCCTTTCGAGCAAAGCCTAGAGGAGCAGCCAGAGGCTCGTCTAGGCGCTCTCAAGGGGAAGGGGATTCAGGGGCGGTCGCGGTCGGGGAGGCAAGACCTCAGGACGGCAGTCCAAGTGAAATGATGCCGGTAGGAGGGAGACTTCAGAATTTTCGGGATTGCTGGACCTTCGATCCCTGGGAAAAAAGTCCAGGGGACTTGGTCCAAGCTATTCAAGACCTTTCACATAAACTTTCTAGAAGCTATGGCAGTGTTGCTTACCTTAAAGAAAGTCTCCCCGCGTCACTCGATCCACATAAGGTTGGTGAAGGACAGCGAGGTAGTTGTGAGATGCTTGAATCGACAAGGATCGAGGTCACCACCTCTCAACATCTAAAGAAGTCGGTTCCTCTTCAGCCACCTCCCCCGTCGGTGACGATTCACTCAGACACCTCGAAGGAGGGACGGGGAGGTCACTCATCGGAAAAAAGTCCAGGGGACTTGTTCCAAGCTATTCAAGACCTTTCACATAAACTTTCTAGAAGCTATGGCAGTGTTCCTTAACTTAAAGAAAGTCTCCCCGCATCACTCGATCCACATAAGGTTGGTGATGGACAGCGAGGTAGTCGTGAGATGCTTGAATCGACAAGGATCGAGGTCACCACCTCTCAACCAGGTGATGTTGGCCATCTTCCGATTGGCGGAAAAGAAGAAGTGGTACCTGTCGGCAGTTCACCTTCAAGGAGTCCGCAATGTGACAGCGGACGCTCTATCCAGGTTCACACCGATAGAGTCGGAATGGTCCTTAGACGCAGGATCATTCTCCTTCATTCTGAACAAGTCCCAGAACTGCAGATAGACCTCTTTGCGACGAAAGACAACAAGAAGTTGCCCCTGTACGTGTCCCCGTACGAGGACCCCTTAGCGGAAGCAGTGGACGCGATGTCCCTCGACTGGAACAGATGGTCCAGGATTATCTGTTCCCTCCTCACAACCTTCTGTTGAGGGTCCTCAACAACTGAGATCCTTCAAGGGGGTAGCGGCAATAGTGACCCACAAGTGGTCGAACAGCGTGTGGTTCCCCCTGGCATTGGAACTACGACTGAAGTTTCTACCGCTACCAGATCCAGTTCTGACCCAGTGAGTCCAGAAGTCTTCTGTCTGTGCTTCATTACAGAAAACCCGGATCCTGCAGCTCATGATTTTCTCTCCCTAGCGGTGAGAAAGTGTTTTGGGATTTCGGAAGCCAGCATAGACTTCCTAGAGGAAAATAAGTGCAAATATATTACAAGGCAATAAAGTTCTGAAAGCCTACGCTAGGCTACGACCTTCAGCACCTCCAAAGCCCATTTCATGGTCTTTAGACAAAGTTCTTCATTTCGCTTCTCTGTGGAGCAATGAGGAGGGTGCGTTAATGGATTTGACCCAAATAGTTATTTTCCTATTTCCACTCGCGTCCGGGGCCAGGGTTAGTGAGATTGTAGCCCTCTCGAGAGAGGAAGGTCGTGTTCAGTTCCCGGATGGGGTAGAACTGAACCTGTTTCCGGATCCTTTGTTTCTCACCAAGAATGAGTTACCCACCAACAGGTGGGGTCCCTGGAGAATCTGCCCTCTGAAAGGAGATGCATCTCTATGTCCAGTAGAATGCCTAAAGGTCTATCTTCATAGAACTTCAGACTTCTAGGGTGGTCAACTATTCAGGGGAGAAACATCAGGCTCAAATTTATCACTGAATCAACTCAGGGCGAAAATCGCATATTTTATTCGCAGAGCGGATCCTGACAGTACACCCGCAGGTCACGATCCGAGAAAAGTTGCTTCATCCTTAAATTTCCTTAATTGTATGGATTTTGAACATTTCCGTTCATACACTGGCTGGAAGTCTTCCAGAGTGTTCTTTCACCACTATGCGAAGCAAGTGGAGCAACTAAAGAGTTCTGTGGTAGCAGTGGGTTGCGTCGTCAACCCTGCTGTTTAACTCTGCGAGGAACAGTGGTTTTAATTGGGACAATTAATTCCAGGGTGAGTGTGTAGTTACATTCTGTGCTACAAACTAAGTGAGGGCACTGAGGTGCCCACGTTGACTGTTCCACTTCCAAAGGTGAACCTAGCATAAGTACAGACATGTGTGCCGAGCGTTTCTAACGCTAATGTAACTGATTAGTAATACAGACTTTTCTGACCTTCATACCTCGGTATGTTAAAAGTGGCACTAATGTTTTTCTTTCAGATAAACAAGTTTCTGTTTACTATCAGACTTATGCTTAAAGTTTTGGTTATCCTCTTCTTATATATATATATATATATATATATATATATATATATATATATATATATATATATATATATATATATATATATATATATATATATATATATATATATATATATATATATATATATATATATATATATATATGTATGTATGTATGTATGTATGTATGTTGTTAACCTGTCTGTTTATTGTCTATCAATAAACTTGTTCTTGAGAACCTTGCGTCTCCTTCACCTGTGTCAATTTATTGATACAATTGAGCATTCATTCTATGTATATTTATCTGGGATAATTCTAATAGATTGTTCCTGTATGCAAGCTATGTTGCATTGATTTATGCTTTCCCTTATCGGGAGGACTCCGTCCCAGAAGGGGACGGTGGCGGTTTTACAAGTTTCCTCCTATGCGGATATAAACCTTTGTCCAATACAAGTATTGTGCGGA
>NC_090748.1:37268108-37280608 GCF_036898095.1 Palaemon carinicauda
TCAAGATTTATAGTATTGATTAACTAACTTTCATATTTTAGAGAGTAAAATTATGTCCAAACATGGAGATATTCATTTATGTTACAACTAACTAGTTTATACTTAATATTTTATTTTAAGTAAACATCCTAACAATAGTAGAATGAGATGTATTTTTTTTATATTAGCGACATGAGTACAACATTCTATGGCAAATTAAGTCCTTTATAGCTAAACTATTTTTTTATTGCACAAACTTTCAGTGTCCTCTAGCTATAATTTCATGCATTGGTTGTTGGTTAATGAAAACCCTTGAAATTTAGAAGACATGCCGATGTTATTCGCAATGATTTATTTAATAATACGATACTGATGTGTGTGTATTACATAGATTGATCTTGGATACAGTTATTTGAACATCAGTCTTATTGAAATCCTATTTCTTTTTTCAAGTAAAGAGAAAAATTTTAACACAGAAAATTAACATATAGTTTGATCAATGACTTTGGCTGGCCGAGCACTACATTGCAATTTGATTAGAAGTATGTCCAATGACACTTGAGAGAGAGAGAGAGAGAGAGAGAGAGAGAGAGAGAGAGAGAGAGAGAGAGAGAGAGAGAGAGAGAGAGAGAGAGAGAGAGAGAGAGAGAGAATTCTGTCCTTTTTCTTCGGTGAGGAAATCAGAGCTTTGGAAGAACATTTGACTGTAGGTTTTTTCCTCCTGCAAGCCATCGGGGAATAAAGGTTGAGAAAAGATTTCCTCGGGTCAATGTAAGTAATGAGACTTCATCCTCCACCACTTACGGGTGAGGAAAAGGTTCGACGGAGGCTGGGATCGGCAGAAGGGGCTGGAATGGTTTCCCTTAAAAGAAGGGGATTGTCTATTCGCGATAAGAGAGGTCGCCCATTACCGAGATGAGAGATATATTATGAGGAAGTAGGTTCAATAAGTCATTTCCCCACAAGGAAAGTCTGAGTTCGTTATCAAACAGGAGATGAAATCATCCCAAGCTATGATTAAGAAAACATTTCTTACAGGAAACTAGTATGATTGATGAAGCTTAGCCTTTAGTAATATAAGTAAAAAAAAAAAATAACGGTAACGTGAATTATATATTACTCATTTTATAATAAAGATATAAAAGATATACTGTAATTGTTTTTTTCATAAAATCTGAACATTTACTATAATTTCTTATTAACAAGATGGTTTCTGCTGACTTTAAACACCCCCAATTTCTCTCTCTCTCTCTCTCTCTCTCTCTCTCTCTCTCTCTCTCTCTCTCTCTCTCTCTCTCTCTCTCTCTCTCTCTCTCTCTCTCTCTGGCCTTAAACACAATGCTTTTTCAGAATATATATATTCACTGAAGATTCAATGTACTTTGTCATTCGGTAGAACTATGGATTCATACACATGATTATAAAGTAATAGGTGATATAAGGCTTTTATGTCCTAATGTTTGGAGCAATCCCCTCCCTTGATAGCTTCTCTAGTTCACTAGGAAAAAAATTATATTCCATTGTATAATCTTTCATATACTGTTGTTCAGAAAACGTTTAGCTAATCTCGCAAAAGTGGTAACAACAATCTTTGTACTTACCAACAAGCTTCTTATATTAAAGGGGATAATTTTCAATCTCAAGAAGGAGCTCGTTGAAATCTATCCTATAGAATACTTAACATCAATTTAATAGTATTTAAAGCCTCACTAATCAACAAAAACTAACACATTTATGCGAAGAACTCAAATTCTCAGATCTCCAAGATTTTTCATTGTTAAAATTAATCAATATAGACTTCACTTTGTCCATATAACGTCTTCCCATTGAAGTAATTGTACTCTTTCCTAAAAAAACAACAATATCCAATGACTTTCCATATATTTTAAAGTACGCATATATATGTGATTTCATCATGGGAGTTTATAAAAGTAATGATTTCGAATATAATTATACATACATTGCAACGTCTGTTTTATTGAATATTAGCAGAACAGATCTGAAGGTTTTACGAACTTTTTTTTTTTCTTTTTTTTGACTATGGCCATCTCAGGTCTCCGGTGCTTTACCATAATAATCATCGATAAAATATACTTCATTTTTTTTCTACTACCTATTTATATTCTTTTTTATATTTTTTTTTTACCCAGTCATTTGATCAATATCTTTTAATGATAAATGTGCGTGTGTTTTTATGACTGTGTTTGTGTGCATGTATGTTTGTATGTTTGTGTGAGTGTGTGTATGTGTGTGTTGTACTTATGACTATCATCGTAAATCTAAATCGAATATCCTTGGGAAGGAAAGCTCATTAATCATTGATAATTTAATTTTGTAATCTTTTGAGCCATAAATCATATGAATTGTAATTAAGGCTGAAACTTTTGCTGTAAAGTGTTACTGTATATTGTATACGCCAGCAGGCTCACGAAATATTTTCCAGATTAATATATCACATACCGTACTATAAAATTTCATTTTGAGAAACTACTATATTTACAATATATATATATATATATATATACATATATATATATATATATATATATATATATATATATATATATATATATATATATATATATATATACTGTATTTATGAATATATATACATATATATATATATATATATATATATATATATATATATATATATATATATATATATATATATATATATATATATATACACATATATATATATATATATATATATATATATATATATATATATATATATATATATATATATATATATATATATATATATATATATATATATATATATACTGTTAAATTTGCCTTATTTATGAGTTTCACTTTTTCACTATATCTAACAAGGAGAGTAACAAAATCAAGATTAATAAGAATACCAACAACAGCAACAACAATATCAATATTACTAGTAATAAACATTATTTTTAATTTGTTTCTTCCCTTTCTATCACAGTACATTTAGACTAAGATATGCAAACCTTAGTGTTTAAGTTTCGATTCTATCTTTCGGATTTAGCACTCTTTTCAATATAAGCAACACGCAGAGTAACCAAAATAATATTACTAAAAGTAGTAGCAACAAGAACATCAACAATATCATCAATACTACTCATAATCATTATTTTTTTTTCTTTTCTATGGCAGTATCTCTAGAACTCTTCCTTATAATGTATTCATGATTGGATTAAGCTTCTTTTGGAGTTTATCACTTGTTTCACTATAAGTAGTAGGTAGTAGGTTGGCCTGGCCACCAGCCACCTGTTGCGATACTACTGCTAGAGAGTTATGGGGTCTTTTGACTGGCCAGTAGTAGTACATTCTCTCTGGTTACGGTTAATTTTCCTTTTGCCTACACACACACACACACACACAATAATCTGCCATATTCTTTACATATTCTCCTCTTCCTCATATACCTGACAACACTGAGATTACCAAACAATTCTTCTTTCTGCACTGTAATTATTCAGTGGTCACTTTCCTCTTTGTAAGGGTAGAAGAGACTTTTTAGCTATTGTAAGCAGCTCCTCTAGGAGAAGGACACTCCAAAATCAAACCATTGTTCTCTAGTTAAGGGTAGTGCCATAGCCTCTGTACCATGGTCTTCCACTGTCTTGGGTTAGAGTTCTCTTCCTTGAGTGTGCACTCTGGCACGCTATTTTATCTTAATTCTCTTTCTCTTGTTTTGTTAAATTTTTATATAGTTTATATATGAGATATTTATTTTTAATGTTGTTGCTCTTCCTAAAATATTTAATATTTCTTCGTTTTCTTTCCCACTGAGTTATTTTCCCTGTTGGAGCTCCTGGGCTTATAGCATCCTGCTTTTCCAACTAGGATTATAGCTTAGCAAATAATAATAATAAAAATAATAATAATAATAATAATAATAATAATAATAATAATAATAATAATAATATGTAGTAAATAGTTCAATTCTGTTGCCTTATCTATTTTTTCAATGATTATTGTTACTCCCTCCTTTTGGCAAAGCGAATGATCTTCTCAGTTCCATATGGTATGTTCTTATATTCTTGCAACATCTTGTGTTATTTTAATGTGCATGTCTGAACTTTTAATATCCGCTTTCAGTGAAATGAAAGTAGATCATACTTTTTTTGCAAAAGTGCTTAGGAATAATCCAAAGAGGTTCATTAAAGTAACCTTTGCTCTTTTGAAAGGCAGTTCATGTGTTTCACTGACATGATATTCTTTTACGAGAACGTAACCATTGAAATGTCATGGCAAATGTCAAGAATTTAAAGGTGCATTTCCTTTTTGCCGAAATTATTCTTTTAAAGGTGAGTTTTAATACTTTCACCATTGTTGTTGATAAGAAAAAATTTATATGATTCAAAAATAAAGTATTTTTTAATGTTTTATTTCCACGTGGCTCCTTTCCAAGGCTTGAGCATTATAACCAATATAGAGAAAAATATACAAACAGAGCTGGAAAGGTGACTGCAGTACTAAATAGGATTAGGGGTTGGCACAAGGTACATGGGAAAAATATCCAGATGTTGTTCTATAAATAAATTGAGAAAAGCTCATGAAATTTCGATATCCCTCTTGAAACCAATTAATTATGGAGACAAAGGAGTACGAATATCCTGGATTATGGTGAATGATGTTGATACATTTCGTACTATATGAAATGTGAATTTTTAAAAGTATCACACATAGATTTAACCGACTCTATCTAAGACCAATTGCTTAACGAGTATAAGTTATGTTTTTTTTTTCTTTTTGTCGATGTTTTTTTTTTCTTTTTAAGGTAACATCACCTTTAGCATTTTGAAATATCATGTATCTCCATATATATATATATATATATATATATATATATATATATATATATATATATATATATATATATATATATATATATATATATATCTTTCCAATACAATGAAAGCTCATTTTGGCCGTCAAGATCAATGCCGATTAAATATACATGCAATGATTAGTACAAAATAAATAGTAATCCACTATATCAAGATTAATAAACATTTACGATTGAAAATGTAGATTGATATAAGGCTCTTAATATTACTGTACTGCAATGTATTTTGGCCTTACCTTCGATTCCGTTTATACTGTGTATGTTATACTACATAAGATGTGTTTCAATCAATTTACGTTGTCGTGATGGATTTATGATAGGTAACTATGTTGTGGTGATTTTGAGGCTTGATCTTATTGTTTATGAGATTATGCCAAGTGGTTATTACCCTATAAAAGCAAAGAAATCGGCAACAGCTAATAGGGGCCTTAATGGAATACCGTATAGTGTGTGTTTGTGTGTGTGTGTGTGTGTTTGTGTTTTAAGTTCATTGTATGAATATTGAGATTCTTTTAATAACGATAATCTAGAAGAAAACTGTGAATAGTAAACCTCAATTGGTGAATTGTCCGGAATTGTTCTTTGAAAAAAAATTCAAATGCCAGGTTGAGAAAATCTTAACCCCTTGTTTTGATAAATAGGAGCAGTTGATAACAGTTACGATGCCAGTGAGTCAAAACTGTATTTGCAAATAATAGAAGCAGAGCTTAAACATAAGATAAAAACAACTGAACATGAAATTCAAAGACTGCATGAAAAGTTTTTTGGGAATATCAAGGAAGAAGAAAAAAGGCCGCATAAACTTGAATAACAGGAAATAAAATTCAATGCATAATTCTATATAAATTTGATAAAATTTAGTCAAATTGTACCACGTTTGCATTAAATTGTTTCCATGCTGTCAATTGTTTGATAAAACTGCAATTCATTATTGTTACTAGTATTACTAGCTAAGCTACGACCATAGATAGACAAGAACAATCTTATAATCTCTAGAGCTCCAACGGGGAATGTAACCAAGTGAGAAAAAGAAATAATGAAATAAATAGACTATACATGAGAAGCAATTGATAGAAGAGGTAAAATATCTTAAGATCAGTAACAATATTAAACTAGATCTGTCATATATAAAGCTATAAGTAAAAATTTATTTCATCCTGCTTAACGTGAAATAACATTCACTACAGGCTTAAACTTCTGAAGTTCCGCCTATTCATGAGACATTAAGGATATCATTTCACATCATGGCCACAACTGGAATGAAACTTTTAGAATAATGTATAGATTATATTTTAACACATTATTTTTACCAAAAAAACCTATGGAAACCTTTTTTTTTCTTTTTTTTTTTCACCTGATCGAAGTATCTAATAGTATGGAGTGTTCTATCTTCCCTTAATTGTGGTCGGGATGTTCATATTTTTGGCGTTGTTTGTAGCGATGCCTTTGACATTTTTAATGGTGAGATCCTTCGTTTTCAAATTCAAACAGTTGGGAATGTTTGGGTTTTGTCTTAGCAACATTCTAGAATTTTTGAGTAATAGATTGCAAGGGATTCTTATTGATGGGCACAATGTTGAGAGCATGTATAGGAATGTGATATCTGGTGCACCTCGGGGAAGTGTTCTTGGCCTATTACTTTTCATGCTATATACTTATGATAAATGTTTTGGCTAGAAAATAACCTGTTTGCCTATGCAGATGTTACTACTCTCCTTGCGTAAATTCCATCACCTGAATGTAGATCTAGAGTTGCGGAATCTCTTTATAGAGGTCCAACAAAAATTTTTGGTGTAATTTGTTATTGCTACTCTACTATTGAGAAACATTAAATTTGTTTCGTCTTCAATTGCACAAAAAGGGTTTTCAAGAAACTCTTTCAAGATTTTCGGTAATCAATCTATTTGAAAAAATTTTATAGTTCTCTCCTTCTACCTTGTTTCCATTGTTGTTCCCCTGTTCTGGCCTGTGCTGTGCTGCTGGGTTCTCGTCGTTGTCGATGATGATTTGCCAGTTGCACAGATACCCCAGTCGCAGTCTGCAAATAATGACTGTAAATTGGCGGGGAGTATTTCTTATTAGATTATGGGGGAGTAGGTTATTTTTTTTTATGTACCATTTGGCTAATCTGGAACCGTCAAGGAAAGCTTTCCTCTCCTCACTTATATTTTGCATGTTGCAAAAGGCTGCCATTTGTTTCTTGATTATTTCAAGTGAAGGTTGAAGTGTCATAATGATTATATGACACATCAGGACTGACTTGGTCAGGTAATCAGCCTTATAATTGCCAGGGACTCCAGTGTGACTTGAAATCTAATTCAGGATGCTCTGCCTGTTGTTGCCTTGGTGAGCAAAGGCTAGATACTGTATTGCTATAATTAGGTAGATATTCTCTGTTTGTTGCTGATAGCCAAAATGGATTATTATATTTCATCTAGGTAAACTAGCAGATTATTCTAGGGCTTTGGCAATTGCCACTAGTTCAGTTTGCCGGGTGGAGACGTTGTTGGAAAGCGTCCAGTTCTCTCTGTAACCTAATGGAGGAATGATTGCTGCTTCTACTGCAGGAATATCACAGTCAAGTGATCCATCAGTATAGTAGATGTTGGGGGCAGAGGTGATATTAATTGCATTTTTGGCAGACTCGGTAACTTTTGCTTACTGCTGGGAGGATGGTGAAGTTGTACTGGAAGGGGTTTGGAGACTTCGAGGTAGGAGAGATGCAGATGTCGTGCTTTTGCTTCCCCTTCGTCTTGAAGACTTCATTCTGCATTTACATTCTCTTAGCATGTTTTTTTTGGAGGATCCTTCTCCTTTGCCAAGAGATGGAGTCTTTGGGTCTGTTGTTCGGAGGGCAGTCTCTGTCTGCTTTGATTTACTTGAATATAATGATACAATTTCTGATGTCGATCCTTGCTGAAAGGGAAATAGGATTAGTTCGGCTATTAGCAAGCAAAGTCTGGTCCACATTGGAGACCCGCGTGTGAATCTCATTGCCTTGTTTTGTACAACTTTTAGGGAGGCTTTTTGAGTATTGCTCAGTTAGGTGACCATATGTGCTGCATAGTCGATTTGGGAACAAATTGCTCGAATGTAGAACAGTCTTAGGAGGCTCTCTGATACTCCTTATTTGAGGGAGGTCATTCTTTACTTGGCTGAGAGACAAATTTTTGTTTTCTCCCAGAGCTGGGTTGCTTTGTTGGAAGGTGATAAAGATTTTGGATGCTTAATTTTAGATACATGAATTGTATCACTCATTCTATGGTTTCACACAAGAGGGTGAAATTAGGAGGGTCGTCCTTGTATTTGATGGCCATTACTTTGGTCTTTTTGGTGTTAACTTATAGGCCCAGGTTTTTGCATTTGGCCTGGACCATATTAAGTACAATCTGGATTCTTCTGCGTAAGTGTGCTTTCTGTTGGCCGATAATGGATATGTTACCAGAGTGTATGAAGATCTCCACTCTCTTTGAGAAGTTTAGAGCGGCAAGATTCTCATTAAGTAAGTTGAATAGATATGGGCTTAGTATGCCCCCCTTAACACCTACATTTTCCAAGGGAATTAATTCGGGTTTTCCTTGAAAGGTTCTCCTTTCACTCTTCTCACTATGAGTGTGAAGAGGATTGCTGAGGAGCTGGGTACCTCAAAGTGTTTCTCGAGGTCATGAAAGATGACAAAGGCTTTTTTGGTCGTTTATTGTTGTAAGGACATTGGTTATACGTTCTTGGTGACTATGCCTTCTCTGTAGGCATGAGAGCAAGAATGTTGTGGGCCTATTTACCATTACGGTGTACTAAGTACCATTCGTTCAGCAACTTTCTCGGTGCAGCTAACTAAGGTTGTAGGCATTTAGTGCTTAGCGTTTTGGAACGGGTTTTGTGTCTTGTTAGTTCCATGTTATTGGTCGGTCTTTTGTTGTCTGTTTTGGTGAATAAGTGCATGTATTTTATATTTCCTAATCTCATTTTGTTTATCAAAACCTCTCCATCCTTTGCTTATTTTTCTATTAATTTGTTTTATCCATCCATATACCAAGGCACTTCCCCAATTTTGGGGGGTAGCCGACACCAACAATGAAACAAAACAAAAAGGGGACCTCTACTCTCTATGTTCCTTCAGCCTAATCAGGGACTCAACCGAGTTCAGCTGGTACTGCTAGGGTGCCACAGCCCAACCTCCCACATTTCCACCACAGATGAAGCTTCATAATGCTGACTCCCCTACTGCTGCTACCTCCGCGGTCATCTAAGGCACCGGAGGAAGCAGCAGGGCCTACTGGAACTGCGTCACAATCGCTCGCCATTCATTCCTATTTCTAGCACGCTCTCTTGCCTCTCTCACATCTATCCTCCTATCACCCAGAGCTTTCTTCACACCATCCATCCACCCAAACCTTGGCCTTCCTCTTGTACTTCTCCCATCAACTCTTGCATTCATCACCTTCTTTAGCAGACAACCATTTTCCATTCTCTCAACATGGCCAAACCACCTCAACACATTCATATCCACTCTAGCCGCTAACTCATTTCTTACACCCGTTCTCTCCCTCACCACTTCGTTCCTAACCCTATCTACTCGAGATACACCAGCCATACTTCTTAGACACTTCATCTCAAACACATTCTATTTCTGTCTCTCCATCACTTTCATTCCCCACGACTCCGATCCATACATCACAGTTGGTACAATCACTTTCTCATATAGAACTCTCTTTACATTCATGCCCAACCCTCTATTTTTTACTACTCCCTTAACTGCCCCCAACACTTTGCAACCTTCATTCACTCTCTGACGTACATCTGCTTCCACTCCACCAATAGACCCCAAGTACTTAAACTGATCCACCTCCTCAAGTAACTCTCCATTCAACATGACATTCAACCTTGCACCACCTTCCCTTCTCGTACATCTCATAACCTTACTCTTACCCACATTAACTCTCAACTTCCTTCTCTCACACACCCTTCCAAATTCTGTCACTAGTCGGTCAAGCTTCTCTTCTGTGTCTGCTACCAGTACAGTATCATCCGCAAACAACAACTGATTTACCTCCCATTCATGGTCATTCTCGCCTACCAGTTTTAATCCTCGTACAAGCACTCGAGCATTCACCTCTCTCACCACTCCATCAACATACAAGTTAAACAACCACGGCGACATCACACATCCCTGTCTCAGCCCCACTCTCACCGGAAACCAATCACTCACTTCATTTCCTATTCTAACACATGCTTTACTACCTTTGTATAAACTTTTCACTGCTTGCAACAACCTTCCACCAACTCCATATAACCTCATCACATTCCACATTGCTTCCCGATCAACTCTATCATATGCTTTCTCCAGATCCATAAACGCAACATACACCTCCTTACCTTTTGCTAAATATTTCTCGCATATCTGCCTAACTGCAAAAATCTGATTCATACAACCCCTACCTCTTCTAAAACCACCCTGTACTTCCAAGATTGCATTCTCTGTTTTATCCTTAATCCTATTAATCAATACTCTACCATACACCTTTCCAACTACACTCAACAAACTAATACCTCTTGAATTACAACACTCATGCACATCTCCCTTACCCTTATATAGTGGTACAATACATGCACAAACCCAATCTACTGGTACCATTGACAACACAAAACACATATTAAACAATCTCTCCAACCATTCAAGTACAGTCACACCCCCTTCCTTCAACATCTCAGCTTTCACACCGTCCATACCAGATGCTTTTCCTACTCTCGTTTCATCTAGTGCTCTCCTCACTTCATCTATTGTTATCTCTCTCTCATTCTCATCTCCCATCACTGGCACCTCAACACCTGGAACAGCAATTATATCTGCCTCCCTATTATCCTCAACATTCAGCAAACTTTCAAAATATTCCGCCCACCTTTTCCTTGCCTCCTCTCCTTTTAACAACCTTCCATTTCCATCTTTCACTGTCTCTTCAATTCTTGCGCCAGCCTTCCTTACTCTCTTCACTTCTTTCCAAAACTTCTTCTTATTCTCTTCATATGACTGACCCAATCCCTGACCCCACCTCAGGTCAGCTGCCCTCTTTGCCTCACGTACCTTGCGCTTTACTTCCACCTTTTTCTCTCTATATTTTTCATACTTCTCTATACTATTACTCTGCAGCCATTCTTCAAAAGCCCTCATTTTCTCTTCCACTTTCACCTTCACTCCTTCATTCCACCATTCACTGCCCTTCCTCATGCTGCCTCCAACAACCTTCTTGCCACATACATCACTTGCAATCCCAACAAAATTTTCTTTTACTAACTTCCACTCCTCCTCTAAATTACCAGTTTCTCTTACTCTCACCTCATCATATGCCATTTTCAACCTTTCCTGATATTTACTTTTTACCCCCGGTTTTATTAGCTCTTCAATCCTCACTACCTCCCTTTTACATCCACCTACTCTATTCCCCCACTCTTTTGCTACAACTAATTTTCCTTCCACCAAAAAATGATCAGACATACCGTTAGCCATACCCCTAAACACGTGCACGTCTTTCAATCTTCCAAACATTCTTTTAGTTACCAACACATAATCCATTAATGCCCTTTCTACTACTCTTCCATTTGCCACTCTTACCCATGTATACTTATTTTCATCTTTCTTTTTAAAGAAACTAGCACTTATTACCATCTCTTGTTCAACACACATGTCTACCAGTCTCTCACCACTCTCATTTTCACCTGGTACGCCATACTTACCAATGACACCTTCTACCTCTCCAGCGGCCACTCTAGCATTTACGTCACCCATAACAACTACATAATTCCTTCTACCCAGTCCTTCTACACACCTAGTTAAATCATTCCAGAACTCATTCCGCTCTTCTTCCCTTTTCTCACTACCTGGCCCATACGCACTGACAAACGCCCAACATTCCCTACCCAACCTAACCCTTACCCACATTAACCTAGATGATATCTCCTTCCATTCCACTACTTTACCTGTCATCCATTCACTCAGCAATAACGCCACACCCTCTCTCGCTCTTCCCCTTTCAATCCCAGACACTCTACCAGACATTTCACCAAACATCACTTCATCCTTTCCTTTCATCTTTGTCTCACACAAGGCCAATACATCCATCCTTCTACTTCTAAACATACTTCCAATCTCACATCTTTTACTCTCTATCGTACTACATCCACGCACATTTAAACACCCCAAAACTAGAGTGCGGGGAGCAGTCACTCTCCCCCCAGCTCCATCTCCTTGTCGATGTCTCGCAGGAATTTTTTACAGGAGAGGGGGTTCCCAGCCCCCTCGTCCCGTCCCTTTTAGTCGCCTCTTACGACACGCAGGGATAACGTTGGCGCTATTCTAATTTTTATATGCCCCCGCGGCCACAGGGGGCATATTTGTTTTATATCCTGGGGAAACACTTGCTGTCTGTTCAAATTACGTATAGTCATTAGAATTCTATAGAGCTTTGTTCGTAACCTAATTTTCTGTCTGCTTTTTTTTTTATTGCACTAGTTTTACTAATATTCAATTTCAGTCATCTATTTCTGCCTTTTCTTTTCAAATCTTCTAAAATCCCGAGCAATTCTTCCCATGATTCATTTAACACAACTATGTCATGTGCAAATGTTGAGTTGTTAATATTATATTCTACATTTTCCCAATATAAGTTCTTAAAAACTTCTAGGC
>NC_090748.1:37290608-37293108 GCF_036898095.1 Palaemon carinicauda
GGAAAATCAATATCATCCCTTTACATTGGGTTATGCTGTGAGGTGAATATGAATAGCCTGAATGCGCATATATATATATATATATATATATATATATATATATATATATATATATATATATATATATATATATATATATATATATATTTATATATATATATATATATATATATATATATATATATATATATATATATATACCCTCCAATTTTTGTACGTAGTCAACATTCAAAGAGAAACAAGAGGATATTTCTTCTCATTGTTCCTCCTTGCCTGACGAGGGACTCAGCTGGTACTGCTTGGGTGCGGAAGCCCACCCTTCCTAGTATTCCACCACAGTTGAAGCTTCATATGTTAACTTCCCCCCTGACACTACCTCAGCGGTTACGAAGATGGCTGCTTTAGCATCAGGGTCTATCGGAACTGGGTCAAAATCGCTCTCCAGTCCTTCCTATTACTAGCACGTTATTTTAAATCTTTCACATCTATCCTCCTGTCACCTAGGACTTTCTTTACTACATTGATCCACAAAAACCTTCGCTTTCCTCTTGCACTACTACCATGAACCCTCGCATACATCACCTTCTTCAGCAGACGATCATTTTCTATCCTCCTTACATGGCCAGACCACCTCAACACATCCATATCCTCTCTACCTGCTAATTAATTCCTCCCATCCTCAATTTTACTACGTCGTTCCTAACCCCAGGCAATCGGAATACATCACTCAATCTCCTCAGACTCTTTTTCTCAAATACATTCAACATCCGCCTATCCGTAACTTTCATTCCACACACCTGTGATCCTTACACCACAGTAGGTACTTTCTCATACAGAACTCCCCCTACAATCACCAGTACCCTTTATTCTTTACCACGCCCTTCACTGTCATCAATAATTTATATGCGCCATTCACTCACTAACGTACATCTTCCACTCCACCATTTTCAGCAGCAACAGAACCCATGTTCTTAAACTGATCTACTTTTTTAAGCAACTCTACATTAAACATGACATTCAATCTACCACCAGCTTTTCTTCTTATTCAACTTAAAATCTTACTCTTACTCATATTAACTCCTTCTCTTACAAACTATGCTAAACTCTGTGTCTGTTACCATTAAGATATCATCTGTTAACAACAACTGATTACTTTCCACTCTTGATCACTCTCATCTATCTTTGTCAATCCTTGACTAAACACTCAGGTATTTACTTCTTTTACAGCTTCATCAATGAACAAATTAAACCGTCATTGCAACATCACACATCAGCTCCACTCACATTGAAAATTACTTACTCACTTCATTCCTTATACTAACATACACTTTAATGCCTTTGCATAAACATTCATATATTTTAACAGTCATCCAACTATTCAATATAACCTCATTACATTCCACACCACATCCCTATTAACTCTATCATAAGCTTTCTCCATATCCATAAGTGGATAATATGCCTCTTTATCTGTTGCTAAATATTTGTCATTTATCTGCCTAACTAGGAAAATCAGATCCATATATCCTTTACCTATTATAAAGCCATCCTGTACTTGTAGAATTGCATATTCCATTATATCCTTAACACGATTACCATGCACCTTTCTGACCACACTCAACAACTCAATACCCACAGAATTATTTCTTTTATGAACATTTCCCTGATTTTTGTAGGTCGAAACAATACACGCACATCCCTACTCAGCTGGCACCATTGACAACAAAAAAGATATATACTAAAACATTTCACCAACCAATTCAGCACATTCACACCACCTTCCTTTATTATCCCGACCTCACACCATCCATACCAGGGGCCATTCCTGCTGTGATTTCATCTACTGCTTTCTATGCTTCCTCTTCCGTAATCTCTCTCTCATTCTCGTCTCCCATAACTGGCACCTCATCACCTGCAACAGCAATTATATCTGCCTCCCTGTCCTCCTCAACATTCCGTAACCCTTCAAAATATTCATTTCATCCTTTTTTATCTTATCTCCTCTCAATATCCTTCCATTTTCCTCTCTTCGTCTTTACTCCTCGATTCACCGTTTCTTACTCTCTTCACTTCTTGCCAATACATGTTCTTATTGTCTTCGTACGAACTACCAAATCCATGACCCCACCTTTACTCAGCCACCTTTTTGACCTTGGTCATCTTATGTTTTACTTTCATGTTTTTCTCACGATATATTTCATACTTTTATATGTTATTACTCTGCAGCCATTCGTTAACATCAATGTTATTTACACCAATACATCATTAGTAAATTAATTATAACGTTTTCAGTGCATAAAAAAACAATCCATTCCCATTGGGTACCTGTTAACCTAACTCCATTCCCTCACTTAACCTCATTGGCTATCCAAAACCAGTGAGGTTAAGGGAAGGAGTGGAGTTATGTAAAGGAGTACCAAATGGGAATGGATAGATTCTTCTGGACTGGGAACGTGCTATTTACCATACTTCCATTGGCCACTAATACCCATGTATACTT
>NC_090748.1:37313108-37315608 GCF_036898095.1 Palaemon carinicauda
GCCTTGTGATGCAGTAGGCAAGTTTGTTATAATTAACAGAATACTCAGTACTGCGTAAAAATTGTCACAGCGTGAAAAGATATGAATTCATATCAAAACCCCAGAATTATATATATATATATATATATATATGTATATGTATATATATATATATATATATATACATATACATATATATATATATATATATATAAGTACGGTGCCTAGATTAATAGTAGGAAAAGGAATAAGAAATTCATCAGACCGTAAGTATTTGTCCAACAAATTAAGATGGAAGTGAGCAACTTAAGATCATATAGGAAAAGGATGTTTGTAAAATTAAAAAATTAAACAGTTTATATATTTCTTCAAGATAGGTTTATCACCGAGAATCTTAATAGAATTTCTCAAAAAGCAATTTTTTTTAGTGTGGAATTGCAAAAAAAAAAGACCGAATGTGTTTTTGAAAATTAATTTGTAACCAAGAATCAAAACTGAGATTTTTTACGAGTTGTGTATAGCTAAAGAAACATTATTATTATAATTATCTTATTAGCAATTTTATTCAGTGTAGTTAAGATTATCTTCATGCCCCATAATGTGTACCAAGCACCAACTTTAGCTAGAACTCTATTAAGAAATTCTACGAAACCAGGTCTACTCTCATGAGATGGAACTATTTTCCAGGCCAAATTACACATTATATGAATTTAATAAGCCTCAAATACAGCTCTGATGAACTTCAGATATTTTATTCTCGTAGTTACTGTGGTGCCTATCAACAAGTACTCTTTACCAACTATTTCCTACAAATTCAATAATGATCTCACGAGAAGACCCACCTACGCTCATCTGTTTGGAATAACGTGATGGTCTTTTGTTCATAGATACATTGTCTTTTCAGTGTAGCTTTTACGGAAAGTTTTATGCACTGGTACACTTCAGATTCATTTCAATTGACTTATTTAAATTTTACCCTCCTCACACGTGATTTGATTAATGTCTTGAGTGCTTTTATCGGCTTAGAACTCTTTCTTTTTTTTCATTCGAATCATTATTTCAAAGCCAAGTGTGCATCAAAAATTAAAACGAAACAAATCTTATTTAGATATTTAGTGTATTTCTATAGTTTTGATATTAATTTGTATGATAATAATAATAATAATAAATAATAATAATAATAATAATAATAATAATAATAATAATAATAATAATAATAATAATAATAATAATAATAAATATGAGGTCTGACATATCTTGTTCCTGGAAATTTTTTAAGTCGATTTACATTTTTTTTTTTTTTCTTTTTAACCTTTGAAATATGTCGAGTGAACTATTGTAATAATCGGCAAGGGGCGACTCTTTAGAGGAAACTATTGATTTCTGCCCAGAAGGAAGAGCATATATTACCAAAGAAGTAAGATCCATCGTTTTCAAAAATTTATTTATTTATTTATTTTTTTTATTTTTTTTATAAAGATATGGTTGAAAAAGGGGAGAACAAATTTGAATATAGTCAGATTTTTTTTCCTTTTTCACCGGTTTCGCTTTCGTCAATTAGACAAACCAGATTTAAGGCATGTTTACACGATCAAACGGTTTGTCAAACCCAGTTCGACAGACAATTGTTTGAAGTGATGTTCGAACATGTGAACAGGGATTTAGTTATAGGTCGAGTGGTTCGAAGAATGTGAGTTTTCACCCGAGTTTTGTGGCCGGATCTTCATTATCCACACACCTTGTGCATTTGTTATAATTCCATGTATTTTACTTCCTGGTCTTATTATTGTATCATGTTTTCCTTTATATATATATATATATATATATATATATATATATATATAAATTTCTACCTCATACTTGGGATCGAACGCTAGCCCCTTCTAATGAAAGGCCAGGTCGAAACCAACCATGCCACGAGAGGCCATGAAAGATATCGGAACCTGACGCTATCTAGCTGTCCGAGGATATACCTGGCGAGACATCAGTCTCTTACCAGCGAGTTTTACCCGATATCCCGGCCCACCACGTGACACAATTGGTAGTAATTCATTCAAATTACCCCTAATGAGTCAATATGGATAAAGTTCAACACAACATCGTGTTCAAATAGAAATAAATTTCTACCTCATACTTGGGATTGAACGCTAGCCCCTTCTAATGAAAGGCCAGGTCGAAACCAACCATGCCACGAGAGGCCATAAAAGATATCGGAACCTGACGCTATCTAGCTGTCCGAGGATATACCTGGCGAGACATCAGTCTCTTACCAGCGAGTTTTACCCAATATCCCGGCCCACCCCGTGACACAATTGGTAGTAATTCATTCAAATTACCCCTAATGAGTCAGTATGGATAAATATCAACACAAAATCGTGTTCAAATAGAAATAAATTTTCTACCTCATACTTGGGATCGAACGCTAGCCCCTTCTAATGAAAGGCCAGGTCGAAACCAACAATGCCACAAGAGGCCATAAAAGATATCGGAACCTGACGCTATCTAGCTGTCCGAGGATTTA
>NC_090748.1:37325608-37328108 GCF_036898095.1 Palaemon carinicauda
CACAGGACCCAGCCCTAGTCTCCATAGCCCACATCCATGAATCGTACCCAATCCAGTTCGAAGGAAGATCCTTTACTCAAATTGGGAGGTAAGAATAGAATAAGAATAAATACATCTCTATTATCAAAGTTTCCTTAAGAATCGATTAAGGAAATATAATCACCTAAATAAAGTAGGTTTTATATGAGGCGTCTTTCTGTCTCTCTCTTTGCATATGGTAGATTTTCTCATGACTTGAATCATTCATAAGTAGTTTCAAATATACTGCAGTTGTATGAATTAATGAAATATCCTGTAAAAATATTTAGACATTTAAGCATTAACATCTATGTATTCAAGCGTTGAATATAAATAGTATTAATCATAATAAGTTAAATTGTTTTCAAAAATAGTTGCCTGACTATTTTTTTTCTACTCCAAAAAGATGAAGGTCTGTGTCATCCTGTTTCATACGTATTGATTGTTAAATTCAATCGCGTTGTGGAAAACCAAATATTTTCTGGCCTTTTTTATACAAGAGAAAGTTAATTACCGGATGTAGCTAGCACAATTGCAACCACATAGAATGCCCTATAAACGTTTGTGTGCAACAGAGGTATTTGATGGTAATGGGAAGAGGGGAATGCTCACTGCCATCACGAAAACTTTAGCTACATTTAAAACATCAATTTTTCATGAAATTAACATTTTATGGATAACTAGAATTATAAGTAACGAATATTTGTAAATATTTGCTGCATAAAATAATTATTCATATCTACAGTTTTTTTCAAATGTCTCTCTCTCTCTCTCTCTCTCTCTCTCTCTCTCTCTCTCTCTCTCTCTCTCTCTCTCTCCTGTTAAATAGGAATATGTTATGCAACGACCAAATAGCAACACTGTTGGCTAAATGTAAAGCAAAAATGGGAATGTTATTCAAACACTTTAAAACAAGAAAAGCTGAACACATGATTATGCTTTACAAAACTTATGTACGTAGTACACTCGAGTACTGTAATGTGATATGGTACCCACACTACCAAAAGGATAATGCACAAATAGAGAGTGTACAAAGGTCCTATACTGCTAGAATAGAAGAAGTTAAGGACCTTGACTACTGGGAAAGACTGCAAATTTTAAAACTATACAGTCTAGAAAGGAGAACAGAACGCTACATGATAATACAAGTATGGAAGCAAATAGAAGGAATTACTGAAAACATCATCGAGCTAAAAATATAAGAAAGAGCAAGCCGAGGTAGATTAATAGTGCCAAAAAATATACCAGGGAAACTAAGGAAGACGCACAGGACATTAATCCACTAAGCACCAGCATCGATAATGCAGCGACTGTTTTATGCGCTGCCTGCTCATCTAAGAAACATATCAGGAGTGAGCGTAGATGTGTTTAAGAATAAGCTCAATAAATACCTAAGTTGCATCCCAGACCATCCAAGACTGGAAGATGCAAAATACACCGGAAGATGCATTAGCAACTCTCTGGTGGATATACGAGGTGCCTCACACTGAGGGACCTTGGGGAACCCAAACAAAAAATAAGGCAATAATAAGGTAAGGCTTTCTCTCTCTCTCTCTCTCTCTCTCTCTCTCTCTCTCTCTCTCTCTCTTGTATAAAAAAAATAAGTAGTAGTAATAATAAATAGGATTATGGTAACTTTGCATATATAGCATATGTTTAAAGATTTGAATAATCTTTATTGGGATCAAAACACATTTTTATTGAAATATAAATGCGAGGTGCTAGTCCTGTGAAGTTGCAAGTTTTATACATGAAGTAGAAGCCTCCTGCTACGGAAACCTAGCTAATTTTGAAGCTTCAAATGTAAAGAAAATTGTTAATTAGATTGTTATATGGAATAGTAATTGCGTTATCTGAAATCAAAGGATAACGCCGTGGATATCTGAGGATGCAGTAACTTTTGCGAAGAATGGTATTTCCATATTATTAAATTGCTAAGAACAGTTTCAGTGAATATATCAAAACTGTCGTATACCATTCAGTATGGGATAACCATGTATACAAATGTTTGGGTAACGGAGAAAAGAAAGTTTAGGTACGACGTCTCTACTAGTTATGATAGATAGTTTGATTAGAATAAGCTCACTGAAATATATCACTTGCTAATAGTTTTCTGTGAATATAATGGCTCCTGCTACTTAAAAAGATTTAGAAACAATGATGATAATAATAATAATAATAATAATAATAATAATAATAATAATAATAATAATAATAATAATAATAATAATAAAAAGAGGAATCTGATATTTGAGACCATTAATGAATACAATAAATGTTTTTGTTCTAAATTCTACGAACATTGCGTCCCACTTATCATTTGCTAACTCTAAGGTAGATGGTGTTAAATGTAATGTTGATCTAGAATACTGATCTAGATCCGTATCGCCTCCAAATATTCATGGGCTCTCCTAATACATAATATCGATGACCTGATAAAATTTGGTGAAAATTCAATGTGTGATTTTTTTTTTTGATGAAA
>NC_090748.1:37340608-37343108 GCF_036898095.1 Palaemon carinicauda
AATTATCATCAGCCAATAGGTTTCATGTTCAGTTTTCAATAATTTTCATGGCAATCTTTTTCTTTCTATTCTTTCTCTGCAGTTTTTACTCATATCTATATTGGGTAGCTGTTTCGCATAAGCCTTCTACATTTTCCTCTATACTGGGTATCCTGTTCTCTCAACTTAATCGTTATTCTAGCATGTCATTTCCTACTTTATCTCCATCTGAACTTTGACCTTCCCCTCCTCCTTCGCTCATCAAACTCCATTTCCAAGACACTACGGGAAACATGATCTTCTCTCTGCATAACATACCCGAATCACTATAGTCTTCTTTGTTGAATTGTTTTCGACACTTCTACTTTGACTGTCCCTCTAATATAATCATTTCTGATCCCGTCCCTTCCCGTGAATCCATCAATATAGTGAAACATCCTCCTTTCTACTACTTATATCTTTCTTTCTTGAGTCTTTTTTATTGGCTAAGATTCAGCTCCATATAATAAAGTTGGTATAATTACACTTTTATAAAACCACCCCTTAACCTTTATACCAACCCATTTAACACATGTATCACGTGGTTAATTTCTGATTCCATGCCTTTATTATTCATCACACAGGACTCAGGGTACTTGAGGGTGTTAATCCACTTGGGGGTATCCACACCTATTTTAACAGCACCCAGTTTTCCTTCTACTATCCCCAGATATTCTGTGTTTTATCTACTTATCTTTAAACCTGTATCTTCATTAGCTGGTCTCTGCATCCATAGTTTCCTTTCTATCCCTTCTCTTGTCAGATCTACCAAAACAGCATCATCAGCAAACATCATACTCCAGAGGATATCCTTTCTGACGTCGGTTTTAGTAACATCCCATCATAAGATAAAAAATTTAAGGACTAAGAGGGAACCTTGATGTGAACTCTACCACCCATGTGTCACACGATCGTACATAGTAACGATATTTCTCTTTATATATATATATATATATATATATATTTATATATATATATATATATATATATATATAAATATATATATATATATATATATATATATATTATCCTTTGTATCTTCACTCTCCCCTCGCACTGACAAAAACTTGCATCAATCTGTCTGCCTATTTCTCTTTGTTAA
This sequence comes from Palaemon carinicauda, assembly GCF_036898095.1. Lineage (NCBI taxonomy): Eukaryota > Metazoa > Arthropoda > Malacostraca > Decapoda > Palaemonidae > Palaemon > Palaemon carinicauda. The sequence goes on from NC_090748.1 coordinate 37,341,729, forward strand.
CTGTTAACAGAACCGGTTGCTGGTTGGACAAGAAATAGCATGTTGTATTATGTGACCTTCTTGCCGGGACCTGGTGTGTATATATACCCTATGTGCCTTTAATAAAGAACTCAGTTGCTTTCATCTCGCCCTTGAGTCAACCTACTCTTGGCCCATCACATTGTGACTCAAGGGCGAGATGAAAGCAACTGAGTACTTTATCAAAGACACATCGAGTATATATACACACTAGTTCCCGGCAAGAAAGCCACAAAAAAACAACATGCTATTTCTTGTCCAACCGGCAACAAGTTCTGTTAACAGTTAACAATGAGAAATAGGCAGACAGGTTGATGCAAGTTTCTGTCAGTGCGAGGGGAGAGTGAAGGTCCAAAGGATAATATATACAAAAAAGAGAAATGTCATTACTATGTACGATCGTGTGACAAACGGATGGTACAGAACCAACCCTGACACTAACATTCCCTTTAAGACATATATCATGTGGTTAATTTCGGATTCCATGCCTTCATTATTCATCACACAGGACCCAACGTACTTCAAGGTCTTAATCTACCTAAGTGTATCTACACCTATTTTAACAGCACTCGGTTTTCCTTCTCCCGTCCCCATATATTCTGTGTTTTCTCTACTTATCCTTAAACCTGTATCTTTATTAGCCTGTCTCGGCATCTCTAGTTTCCTTTCTATCCCTTCTCTTGTCAGATCTACCAAAACAGCATCATCAGCAAACATCATACTCCAGAGGATATCCTTTCTGACGTCTGTTTTAGTAACATCCATCTTAAGATAAAAAAAAAATGTAAGGACTAAGAGGGAACCTTGATGTGAACCAACCCTTTTGTTTCCACACTGATCTTCACGCTCCCTTTTTACCATGTAATTTTTTACTGAAGATAAAACAAAAATAAAAGAAGTACTGTCGTTTGAAAACTCCATATATAAAAGTAATCAATTTAGAGGTCAATCTGAATCCTTTCAATCCATAAATAAAATTAACCAATTTAGAGATCAATCAGAATCCTTTCAACAAAATAGAGGAATGGTGAAGAAATGTCACTTTTTTTCGGACAATTTTTATTATTTCTATGATTGTAATCCCTTTGCAAATCAGAGTTGATAGCCAATCCTTAAACGGACTACAATTTTCACCGTTTTTTTCATCATTATTGTTGTCCAGAATTTGTATTACGCTCGGAAAAAGCATAATTCTATTTTATTTCAGTCCGTTGCAAGGAAAAACAGAAAACTGGCCCGAGTCTTTAGATTATATGGGAATGGGGACAGCATCCTTTGATTAGATAGAATAGGGACTACAACCCTTTGATTAGATATGAATGGGGACTACATCCTTTGATTAGATAGGAATGGAGACTATGT
>NC_090748.1:37345608-37358108 GCF_036898095.1 Palaemon carinicauda
GCCATGTCGTCCTGATGGAAGTTTACCAGAGCATTACTGTATCTGTGGATTCTCAACTGGTGTCGTATTCTCAAGAAAGTATTTTCCTAGTCCTTCTAAACCTAGAGACCTATGATGTTACCATCATACATCATTTCATCTAAGCATGAACTATGTTAGTGCTTCCTACCCCCTACAGGGAAGAGTCGTACTAGACTCTGGAAAAAGTCTCGAGGAGTACATAATAATTATGGATGACAAAATGACAAGCTTGTATAGTGGTCTCGCCCTATACATTATAAAGTAAAGTTTGTATAAGAGTCACCAACGTCAGTATGAATTCCTGACATATCCCCCAACGTGTCTACTCTTATTAACTATTGGATAACAGTTGTATCCGCATAGGAACATATTTTGCATCTCTACCACCATCCCCTAGGGTACAACGTCAACCCTTCCCTAGGAAGGGTTAAAGGGAGTGGATTTCTGCTTGAATCAGGGAACAATCTTAAAAGACATACCATGATGAAAATATCCATATTTCAATCTCAATGCTCAGTATATTTCTAATAAAATGAGTGTGGGTGAATAAGTACTAGTTTATTAAGATTTAATAAACATATATATCAGATCAACATTTATAAAATTTATAAAATGTGGACGATATGCATTAAAGCATAAAGAATACAGTCAACAGAAAATATTGTTTCGTCTAACAGGAAACAGATTTGCCACTTCAATCGAATTATTAATAATGATACAGTCTGAATACTGTTTATTTACACTAGCGTAAGAAACGCTTGGCAAAAGTGTCCGTATTGTGCTAGAGTTCACCAATGTTAATGGAACAGTTCGTAAGGACACTTTCGTGGCCTATCGCTCAGTGTGTAGTAACTACAGTGACTACACACCCACCCTCTTAATTAATCGTTCCAAATTAATTACACTGTTCCTCGCAGATTTAAACAGAAGGTTAGAGAGTTCTACCTGCTGCTACCACAGACCTCTTGAGTTGCTCCACTTGCTTCGCATATTGCATAAAGAACACCTTGGATGACTACCAGCCGGTGTACGAACAAAGATGTTCAAAATCCATATAATTAAAGAAATTTTATGGAAGAGGCAACTCTTCTCGGATCATGACTTACGGGTGTACTGTCTGGATCCGTTCTGCGAATAACACAGGTTAGTTTTGCCCTTAGTTGTAGATAACTTTGAACATGAGGTTTCTCCTCTGAACAGCTGTCCTCCCATAAAGTCTGAAGTTTTATAAAGATAGACAGACCTTTAGGCACTCCACTGGACATAGAGATGCATCTTCCTTCATAGGGCAGATTCTCTAGGGACCCCACCTGTTGGTGGGTAGCTTGTTCTTGGTAAGAAACGTTGAGTCTGGAAATAGATTAAGTTCTCCCTCCAAGAACTGGACGTGGCCTTCCTCTCTAGAGAGAGCCACTATTTTACTAACTCGGGCCCCCAAAGCGAGTACAAACAGAAATATGACTTTTAATTCAAAACCTTCTAAGCGCATTCCTCATTGTTCATTATTTATGCATAATGAAGAATCTTATCTAATGACCATGAAAAGGGTCTTTGGAGGCGCTGAAGGGCTAAGCCTAGCATGGGCCTTCGTTATTCATTAAGAACGTCATTAGAAAAGTCGACCTGTAAGGCATATAGTATCTGTCTTGTCAAGGCAGGCTTGAACAATAGTATTGTGTTGGCTGCTAAACCTTGCTCATGAAGGTGAATGAAGAATGATAAATAGGAATCTGTCGAGATTTCTTTTGGTTTCTTCGCCTTGACAAAGGATATCCGCTTCTTCCCTGAAGCCTCATAATGTCTTCTGGTTTCCTTCAAAAGTCTAAACTGACCTTTGACACCGAATCTTTTTCTCATCGCTAAGGAGAGAAAATTATGAGATGTAGGTTCCAGGTTTTCTGTGATGAAGCAAAGACAGTCGACTTCTGTGCTCACTGAGACAGGGATGGATCCGGTAGTGGTACGAATTTTAGTCGTAGTTCCAATGCCAGAGGGAACCACAAGCTGTTTGGCCACTTGTGGGCCACCATTGCCACTTTCCCTTTGAAGGATCTTAGTTTATCGAGGACCTTCAAAAGGAGGTTGTGAGGAGGGAACAGATAAATACTGGACCATCTGTTCCAGTCTAGGGACATAGCGTCCACTGCCTCCGCTAGCTGATCCTCGTATGGGGACACATAACGATCTATTTTCGTGTTGTCTTTCGTCGCAAAGAGGTCTATCTGCAGCTCCGGGACTTGACTCGAGATGAAGGAGAACGATCCTGCGTCAAGGGACCATTCTGACTCTATTGGTGTAAACCTGGACAGAGCATCCGCTGTTACATTGCAGAACCCTTAAATGTGAACTGCTGACAGGTGCCATTTCTTCCTTCCCACCAAACGGAATATGACCAACATCACTTGGTTGATTTGAGGTGACCTCGACCCTTGTCGATTCAGGCATCTTACTATCACCTCGCTGTCTAGAACCAGTCTTATGTGGGTTGAGTGGCGAGGAGATACTTTCTTTAGTGTCAGAAGTACTGCCATGGCTTCTAGAAAGTTAATATGAAATGACTTGAAAAGATTGGACTAAGCTTCTTGGACTCTCTTCTGATGAGAGTGACCTCCCCAGCCTTCCTTTGAAGCGTCTGTGTGGATAGTCACTGATGGGGGAGGAGGTTGAAGAATTATTGATTTCTTCAATTGCTTGGCATTGGACCACTGTTTAAGAAGCATTCACAGTCGAGTCGGTAATGGTCTCATTAGATCTCTTCGCGCGTTTGATGCATATTTTCTCCAGACTCCTGTTGCATCCTTTAGCTGTGCTCTTAGCACTGGATCTGTTATCGAAGCAAACTGTAGAGAGCCCAGCACTCTCTCCTGTTCGCGTCTTGATATCCGTTTGGATTTCAAGTCTCTTGACAGATGTTGCTATTTCTTTCCTCTTCTTACCAGGAATGGAAAGTTGATGTGACTCCAAATTCCAGTGGATTCCCAACCACTGAAATTTTTGAGCTGGAGAAAGTCTAGACTTTTTGATGTTGATCTTGACTCCTAGATGTTGCAGGAACTGGATCACTATCTTAGAGGCTTGCACGCATTCTGTCCTGGATGCTGCCCACACCAGCCAGTTGTCCAAGTAGGCTACTACTTGGATCCACTTTGAGCGTAATTGATGGACGCCTGCGTTCGCAAGCTTCGTGAAAATCCTTGGGGCTATGTTTAGCCCGAAAGGCATGGCTCTGAGGCGTAAAGTTTTCTATGTAACTTGAAGCATAGGTAGGAGGAGAGGTGACGATTAATTGGAACATACCAATAAGCGCCACACAAGTCTAGAGAGACGGTATATGCCCTTTTGGGCAGTAGGGTCCTTATGTGTTGAAGTGGCGACAAGTCTAGAATGACTGAGTTTTTCTGAGTCCTTCTTTGGAACACAAAACAGCCTTCCTTGGAATTTGATGGACTTAACTCTCCGGATTACTCTTTTGTCTAAGAGCTCTCGGACATATTCTTCCAGAGCGGGGGTTGAGTGTTAGGAGAATTGAGGAAATTGAGGTGGAGGACTGCTCCAACTCCAACCTAGTCCATTCTTTATTAGGCTGTGGGCCCAGGGATCGAAGGTCCAACGATCCATAAATAGCTGTAATCTCCCTCCTACTGGAAGCATCTCACTTCTGTCGTTGTGGACCTGAGGCCTTGCCTCCTTAACCGCGTTCTCCCCTGGAACCCCTTCCCCTTGAAGGGCGTCTAGAAGAACCTCTGGCTGTTCCTCTAGCTTTCAAACGAAAGGAAGTTTGCCTTTCGAAGGCTGGGTTAAAAACTGGCGACTGTGTCGCCACTTGTTGAGGTACCAGCTGGTACGTGGTTGGAGGTTGTGCCACTATCTGAGGCACTGCGGTCACAGGAAGTTGTTGTTGTTGCTGTCGGTAGGGTTTAGCTGGCCGAGAGGACTGCCCAGGCTTTTTTGCCTTCTTTTTGGGTTGAGGACCCTCATCCGGAGAAGACTTTCTCTTAAGATCTAAGCCCCACTTTTGGAGAAGGTTCCTATTCTCCGTGGCGGCCTTGTCTACTACCTCTTTAACCACTTTGTTACCCCAAATACGAGAAGAGATCATTTTCATCGGTTCGTGCCTCACCGCAGCCGAGGCGAACACGAACTCTCTACAGGCTCTCCTAGCTTTAATAAAGCTATAAAGATCCTTCGTAACTGTGGCCAGATGGGTTTTGGCCACTACCATGAACCTGTCCTGGTTCTTGGGGTCACTTGCCATCGTTTCTAATGTTGTTTGCAACGACATCGATGCCGCAAGTCTTCCATTCGTCTCTTGCTCTCTGCGCAAGAGAACCTCCGACAGCTTTGGAAGTTCCTCACCAAACTGACGTTCAGCAATATCAGCTTCCAGCTTCCTGACTGAGAAGGTAAGGTGGACGTCCTTCCAGTCTTCTTGGTCCAAGGGCAAGGTCATAGATAACGGCTTGCACTCCTCCAAGGAGGGGCATGGTTTCCCTGCCTCCACTGCCTTTAAGGCTGCCTTATATCCCTTTCCCATGAAGGGAAAGGCTCTGGTTGGAGAGGCAACAAAGGAGGGAAGCTTCTTACTCAAGGCTGGCCCCTTTGAGTTCGTGAAGCCCCTCTCTTTCATCGAGCTCGCTAGTAACGCCTGTGCTTTACTATGGTCAAGAACTATGACCTCCTCCGGCTCCGTCTCCTCCTTTGAGGCTGGCTCCTTCCTAAGACGGACAAAGCAGTCCGGGTAAGAATCTTTGTTGGGCTAAAATTCCACCTCTTCCAGGGGAATTGCTCCCAGATTTTCTGATAAAACAATCTTCCCGGTTGTCATTGGCATGTGTTCGGCATACCTCTAAGAATTGGTATCCGAGCACAAAGGAAGATCCTTCACGTTGAGTTGCTTCTGGGGCCCACGTGATGCTGCAAGTCTACGAATCTCCAATTTCATTGCAGCTTCCTTTTCATCATTCTTCTTTTGAATTTGTTGAATCATCTCGACAATAGAAGAAAGAGTCCTTCCCAGGTCATCTGGGATAGCAGACGATGTAGAGGGAACAGGTTCTGGGTCCGGAACCGATGTAACCATTACCTCGTCGATTTCTTCCTCTTCTACTTGAGGAGCCTGGGACAGCTCCTCCTCCTGACCTTCTCCTAGAAGGTCCTTCTCTGTAGAATCTGACACCTGCGACATCTTATCGTCCAATTGGATGTCTTGAAGGGCGGCCGAGACTTCAGAATCTACCGGATTCTGGGCATTTGGTATCTCCATCTGAGGCTGAGGAATGACTGCATCAGCCGATGCTTTAGGGAATAGGTAGGCCCTCATCTTCTCATTTGGAAGGTATGGGCCTGAGGTGTTTTTCTGAAAACTCCTCACCCAGGTTCGTAACTTTTCCCTGGCAGCATCCCTTGACTCCGTCGACTTAGGGGTGTCAAATGCCTCGGTAATCAGGTTAGAACTTATTGTACAAACCTGAGGGTCCCAATACAGGAGATCACCTCTGGAGGCTGTGCATGCTGCGTGCCCCCTGCAAAACTGATATCCACAGAAGTTCTTGCTGCGGACATTGCAGAACACACTCCCGCACTTCGGATGGTCCTCATGTGAAGAGAAGAAAAATCCATGAGTATCAAGTGAAGGCTTTTCACTTATATTAGAACATATAGCTTACACAGTAAAGCTATAAAGGAAAGAAGGAAAGACACATACTTGTATTTCCTGTCCAGCCAATTGCTGTAACCTCCCAAGATATTAAAACTAAGGATAATTCTATTCTAGAATACCTTATGTAATTTCCCAAACGGAAATTTAAGGTGTAGCTCACACCTTCAAATAAAGTTTTAATATATGGGATAGAATGAATACAGAAAGAACTCACTTTCTATATATTGTACGGTCTCAACAAAAGGCTGTACAAGATAACATTAAGTATGTTGGAAGAACTTTAGTGTTACAACAAACTCTGTACTGTAGTTTATTAATGCAGTGTGTACTACACCACATATATAGTAACTACTGTACATCGCATGCTGCTGTTCCAGCCAGCACTCTCCGGCACGTACCGGCGTGCGCCGACACATGCCGGCTGGCATTTACCCTTGTATAGTTCAAAGATATACTACCTTTAACTAATAGGCGGCAGGACACTGGTTCGCAAATGTGTGCCGGCCGGCAATCATTGCTGGCTGGCAGCTGAAAACACTAACACCCGGCTGCCGGCCGCTAATCGTAGTGGCCAGCAGATTTCGAGATGTGTTTCTACTGTCGGCAGGCAAAGGTAGCAATACCCTTGTCTGCCAGCAGCGACTAAGAACCAGACAACCTCCACCTGCCCGGCTGCCGGCTGTAAAGCCGGCAACCGGGCTAGGGGTACAAAACACTAGTAAGAGAAACAGAATGGATGTATGGTTATAAGGCGGCATTGCCATACGACCTTCCATCCAGAAAGAATTAACATATGGAAGGGGAGAATGTAGCATTCAGGCTTCCAATAAATCCATAGCCTGCCGAATTCTACCGGCAGTCATAGAAGGTAGACCAAGGGAGGTCTGGGGTTCACTCTGCAAAAGAAAAAAGGGGTCTCTGCCAGCCGGCAATTACGTGCCGGCCGGCAGAGAGCTTAGCCGGTCCCCCATTCTAACCTATACTAGGTACTGTGGCCAAGAGATGCAATGGCTAGGCCATCACTAAGAAAGAGACTGGGGGGAGGGATAAGGGTCCTATAAACTTCGTTCTAGCAAGAGACACACACAGCAGTTAGGAAAGCTCATCCTAACCTAGAGTTGTCTATTAGGGAGGAAGACTAGTAATACTTGCTATCCTCCTCCATACCAGAACAAAGTTATGTGTAGTTATTTCACCGGGCAACGGAGACAACTCATTCTCCAGACCGAGAATAACAACAGAGGACAGTCTGCTAGACCTCTAGAGGAAGGAATCATCTCGTACAGAATCCTTCACACGTGGACTTGGGAAGCAAAGCTTCCTGTGTCTGTACCTAACCTAGCAAAGGAAACCCATTCTCTATGCTAGGAAGACGCAGACCACAGACTAGAAACTCTGATGCTCTGCCCTAACCCAAAAAACCAGTCACACTGGTTATCAGGTCAGGGCAGACATATCCTGGTAAAGTTATACCTGAATATTATTCAGATAGAACCGCTAGGATTAAGCCTAAGGCTTACTCAGAGGGAGGGAGGGATTGAACTTAGTGTCCAGAGGAGAAAAGAACAATCGGGGATGTGCGAAAGTATACTACTGTACCATAGGCTATACTAGCCTAGGTGCGGTGAGAGTCGATTACCTAAATCACTGAAACTCTCTCGTGTACAATCTTGGAGAAGAAAATTCCACAATATCTTACATGTATAAAATATTTGCTTATAGTTTCAATAACATATCACTCTGAAAACTTATATCATGCATGAAAGTACTAGGGCCAGACGCCCAGGCTACTAAGCCTCGTGAAGGGCAAGATCGGTTACCTAAATCACCGAACTGAAAACTCACGGCATTATATAAGAATTCCTAGAGGAGCTAAATAGCTAGATTTATTAAAGCGTAAATGCCGGGAACGTCACTCTGGCTAACTAAATGACCCATATATACCGAGCGACAGCATCCAGGATGCCTCCGGTAGCCAACAGCTCTTGTTTACTTTCAAATCACTTTTGATTTAATTCAAAACGACAAGAGCTTACATTTATACAAAGTAAAGATAATACTCAACTTTCCAGAGGCAGAAGGAGCCGTTGAAAGCATCATAACGTTGAATAATATCCAAAAATACAAGAGAACACAAGGGAAATCACGGAGTAGTGGAGCTACACGAATAGGAATAAAGAGGGCGTTACCGCCTTCATCAGATACACACTGGAAACGGAATAGGAGAGATTCCTTATGAGCGGCTCTCTTTTCATTTTCGTTTCAGATTCTTGTCACTGTAACCCCTTGAAGCGTTAATACTGTTCGGGGTGAAGATAGCTATGTGACGTGTCAAGAATACGTCCTCTGATATTATGCGATATCCCTGTTAGATTTATTTAGGGATATTCGCTCCAGGAGTTAGAATTCTGGATACCTTAAGGTAAAATTCTCTGGGAATATCAATGTAATCAAATATATCCTAGGAAGCTACCCTTTAGGAACTTCCATCAGGACGACATGGCCTGAGCCCAAAAATACCTTTTCGGGTGGTTGATACATTTATTATCGTTTATTGTTTTATATACTTAGTGGACAATCTTAACCTTCTTTTTCCAATTGATTACCACTGCCTATTTAGTTATTAAATAATGTTATAGTACATTATCAACATTTAAATTTTCTATTTTCGATCAGTCGTAGATGATGAAACAAACAAAATGAGATTCCAAGAAGGACCAGTGGGCTTAAACTTGATGACATGGACATGAAGGCTTATGATGTTACTGAAATGAGAGGGAAGATCGAGTCTCCCAGCATACAATTACATATTGGTTGTCACATACACTGTTAAAAAAAATAAATAAAACGTAGTTTTAATCGGATAATTTCAGTATGAATCTACTGTTCACAGCCGTAATTCAGTGAAATATAGGAGACCGTAACTTATATCCTATTTTGTTATCACCTTGCACGAGTTGGTGACCATGATATGACTCCTTTTCGTCAATATGCCTGTTTCTAAAACGGTAGAAATCCTGGGAAAAAATTCCCAGGCATTTACGGTTTTTTTTTCTGGCAAATAATTAACAGTATATGGTAAGCATCAATAGAGATTGGTGTGATTCTTAACCAGTAAGATTTAATCACAAAAAGGTTGGACATAGGGATTGCCAAAATAATCAACAAAAAGAGCTTCATGATTAATCAGGTTTTAGGTTCATGATATATCAGGTTTTGGGTTGGGCAGTAATATCACGTAGATTTGTAGTAAAGACTACAATATGTGTAATCAAGTCCTTTTTTATACCCACGACGCAATGAAGTGCACTAAGATACTTTGTAGATAAAGTATCTTGTTCACAATTCTAACTATAGTTATACTATGAAATATATATTTTACAACTGGCTTTATAGCACTTTAATGCTGTTAGAAATTCATTTGGAATTGAAGATATTTTCTGGTTCTGCTCGGTCAAATTCTCCAGCATTCAATATTCTCGTTCATAAAGAGGGACTTTGGAAACAGGAGAGGCATCAGGGAGATTTAAAGGTTCGAATGTTCTTCATTTTTTTTTCTCTGAACCAAATTTCACTCAAGGGAAATCTTCCTTATTATAGTTATTCTAAAGTTTGAACATTGAGAAAAAAACCTTAACGTTACAAAACATATCTTTTTTGTTTTATAGTTTGGGGGGAGAATATGACTCCAGTCGGGATTTGAAAACTACATCATTCTTTTTCCCAATATGTTTTCCACCAACGCATAATCCCGAAGCCAGTTTAAATAATTCCATTGAATAAGCGAAGGATCACCTGTGTAAGAATAAAACTGTTGTTAGAATAAGAGATACAAAAATAAATGGTTTACTGAAATGCCTTATTATTTAATCCTTGACAAAAAAATATGTAACTGAAAATTCTTCACTTATGAAAGATATCTTTATTTCTTGTAGTTTTATAATCCTCATTCTACCTTAAGCAGCACACACTATAGAAAAAAGAAAATTCTTATTTCTAGATTATTTGAAATTGTTTAAGGATGAACTGCCCATAAAGAGATCAAAGAGAGTCATTTTGAAGGAATATTAACTCGTAGATTACTTATTCTTCATTCAATTAGAGAGAGAGAGAGAGAGAGAGAGAGAGAGAGAGAGAGAGAGAGAGAGAGAGAGCATTTCCATTTCCTTTGGAAACTGAACGAGGAAGCCTTCCACGTTTCACAATAGGAGTCCAGGCTGGATTTCTCATCTCTCCTTGAAGCAGAACTAATCATATCTTCTTCTGTGAAGACCCTGGAACAGTCTGAACGCCACTTCGATCTATTTCCATTCAGATGAGACGGCATGATGATGATGGTGCCAGTCGTTAATCAAACAGTCAGGTAACATTACTCTTTTGCAGAGTGAAATGGTTCTTTTTGTAGAACGAAAAATAGGTGATCTTCCTTTTAACCTTTTTCTTTGTTTCTCCATAGATGAAATATTTTGATGGATATATTAGTATAAAATTTGGTATTGGTAAAGAAGATGCAGATACTGTAAGGTGATTCCTCTGATATTCATATGAGAGAAGTTTTCGCATAATGTGCAGAAATAAATTATTTTCCTTCAGGTTAAATCGTAATATATGCATGGAAATATTTGTCGATTATGGTTCCCTCTCGCGTGCTTTCTTTCAATTTGTAATTAAAATTTAGGGTATAGGATAAATTGGGAATGAACAGAAAATCATTGCATTCCCTGCCTATTTACGAAATATAAGATAATCATTTGAATATACTTAAATGGTTTATGAATATAATAGATGTAGAAAATGAGAGAACATTCACATAATAACAAATTTGACATTCTCCTCATATTTATCACATATTGCGTGTATTAAGCATTCTGAATGAATAGAATATCTATAATACAATCAATCATGCCACAGCTACACAGAAGTTTCTTGTACTATTATTTTTATCCATAATCTTTATAACTGAAACGTAAGATATAACAAATATTCCTCTGAACGACAATGTATATTTAAAGGCTTTAAATAAATGAGAAACAAAAAAGGGAAAATAAGTTTTTACAGTATAAGACTACACATAACCTATGCAAGTAATTGCTATTGAAAATAACGATAATACGGACCTACGTTCTGAATCAAAGTAACGTGAAGCTTTGAAATTAAGATTACGTGGGTTATATCAAATTCAAGTAAGAGTTTAAGACTGAATCACCCTGTTTTTGTTGGTTGTTTTAAGTTTAATTATTCTCAATAAAATAGATAAGAACTGAATATAGGACAATTAGAATCACGTATTGAATCATTAGAAAATATTTCATCTCATCGTCTTATCAATCTATGTGGTATACTTTAAAGTCTATTTATAGATATCATTGGTAATTAAATAAGAAAATATTCCGTTCTAAAATGAGGAAAAACAATAAATGATCAAAAGTAAGAAAATTAGCTTTAATGCCTTTGAAATTTTGAATTAGTTCTCGTCATATAATAATTAAAAATGTATGAATAAACATCAAGTGAAATAAAAGATTTCTTAAGAAATTTACTAATAAATGTTTTTTAATAATGTATATTCATATTTGTGTCAATGGTAATCAGTCTCGTTTTTTTTTTCTTTTCTATGAGAGGCTGCAAACTTATTGTCCATTTTCCAAAGTCACATCTGCTTTTTGACACAATAAGTTGGTCAATCATCCATATGACGGGCGCTTGAATTTGTCACCTAGTATCAGAACGCTACTGAAAAAGATTCTTGAAATATATTTGTCGAAGGAATAATGGTAGAAATCCTTTGCTTTGTATGAAGTCTGAGACTTTATTAGTTTTTCATTAGTTTGTGATGATTGCTGCACCAATTTTTCTTTATATAAGTGCATTGGGGATGCTGAATATAAAAGAAAGTAGATTAGTTTATTATATATATATATATATATATATGTATATATATATATATATATATATACATACATACATATATATATATATATATATATACTACACGGTCATCACGTAGGAATACAGATAGAATAATAGATTTTTTAAAATATATAATTGTTTAGAATATTATAGGAAGCCTTCTTAATAACGTGTAATATAAATTATACAATTCATCAACAATTACTCATCGAATAAACCTGACATAACACCTAAAGACTAGAAAATAAAAGAAGTAAATGATAAAGGAGTCCCCCCATATCCTTATTTCAGCTTTGTAAAAAATAGAGGAAATATTTAGACCCTCCCTCTTTTTCGGCTATGAAGCATTTGATACCGTTATTTCCCAAGAGGAAAGTATCACAGACGTGAGATTGCCACTTATTTCTTTTTATTTGTTTCATCACGTTCATGTCCCTTCGTATATCCCTTTCTTTCTTACAACTATAAATTCCATCTTGTTATACACCAATTTTACATTGAAATGCTCTGAAGAGGTGTTAATTAGATTTGCATAGAACACATTCAGATTCTTTATATATTCCGGTGATGTTTTTTCCGACCTGGTCCTTTCGGAAATTCGCTGTTTGGAAACATTCTATAAAAAAAAAAAAAAAGATAATTGAATTTCATCTTTGTATCTCTTTCGGATTTGATTGAATTCTCTTTACTATAATAAAAATAACAGTTCTTTTTAAGCAATTATATATTGACGATTAACAATGATATTTTCATTCAGAGTCGAATTAACTGTATATGATTGCTTTTATTAAGTTTTTATTAACATAGGAAAATAGATGTGGAATTATAATCCAGATTCGTTGTATTCCTCACACTAAAATCTGGTCTGTTAAAATGAGATAACACATGCTCATGTGTTTCCTTAGTGGGA
>NC_090748.1:37365608-37375608 GCF_036898095.1 Palaemon carinicauda
TATTTGTTATAATGATATTCTCTACTCTTCTGCATCACTATACTATGAAAGCTGATAATGAAATGTGTACATATACTGTACAACTATAAATACAAGATGCTTCACTATCTTTTGACCTATATATAACTATGGATGTTTATTCAATTGTTTTCTATGACGACGTAATACAGATTGATTGATTGATTGATTTAAGATTTTTGGGCATCCTGACCTCTAATGTAAATAAGAAAATAAAAGAATGTCCAATTAAAACCATAAAAGCAAGGATGTCATTTTAAAAGTTAAGTATCTTTCAGAAGACCTGCTTTTGAAATAAAGCTAATAATACCACAAGCATGGTAGGACACATCATGTCCAAGAATCTTGGCAAGGTTGGACTTGCCATCCTCGCCTAGAGCCTCAAACAGATATCTTTTTTTTTCACTACTATATGTGAGGCATTCGGTCTACAAATGCCTCAATGTCAATGGTACCAAACAGTCGTTGCAATATGGTTAATGTTGGCCAGACAGCAAAAAATCATGTTTATTCCGAGTGCGACCAATGCGGAGACGACAATTAGTAGTCTCACACTTTCCGGGCATCCCGTTATACCTCCAAGGTGTAAAACATTACTTATTTCTCTCATCTTATTTTCAAGTAAACTATCCCGATGCTGTTGCCAAATATTATGAATAAAACTCTTAATTTTAGGTAAAAAATCCTTACTGGGAATGGGACACCTTATTAGTAGCATCTCAGCTGCAGCACTCTTTGCCAGTGAATCCGCCTTTTCATTTCCACACACACACCTACATGTTCTGGAACCCAGCAAGATCCAACTGTTATACTTTTCATGCCAATAATGAAAAGCCACTATTAAAATCTTTAAAATTAGAGAATTTTTGGAATTAAAAACTTCTAAAGCTTGTAGGACACTTCAATTACTGAAAATGGTGTGATATTAAGAACCTTGGTAGTGAAGTTTTGGAGCACGCAGTTACAAGGAGACTGCCATGAATATCAAATGATACTTGTGATACTATAAAAAAAAAAAAGACAAGGACAGAAATTGATTGTTGAAAGTTTTCGAGGAAGTAATGAAAATTACAAGGTAGATCATGCTATGTACTCCTGTATTATTAGTTAAGTTAAAGAAAAGCTAGGAATGACTTGAAAAACAAGTGAGCAAGTCCTGAACGCGGACATGGTCCTCGTAGAGGACATACCTCCGCCAAGGTGACCTAGAGCGCCATATGTCCTAGAATCATGAATTGATGTGACTTCGACTTTCAAGTAACGTTTGACCTTTAATTTAGCTTAACCATTCAATGGCCTTGGCAGTTACCTGACACTGAGGTTGAAGGACTTTTGACTGTTTGTGTGTTGGTAGCATTGGGAAGCTCTTGTGGGTGTGTTCGATTTTATTTTTTTTTGACGTGATGATGGCATTGACGCGAGAGTCGAACATATGAATTAATAATGAGCAATAGTAATAATATGTCGTTGGGTGATGTATAGAAAACAAATACGTTTGACCTTTAATTTAGCTTAACCATTCAATGGCCTTGGCAGTTACCCCTGTGACCTTGACCTTGGGGTGACCTTGACCAAAATTTAATCAGTTCTTCCATACACATTGGGGAACTACTTGGCCAAGTTTGAAGTGATTCCGTGTAGAAATGTGGCCTCTACGTTGTCCACAGACAGAC
Source organism: Palaemon carinicauda (assembly GCF_036898095.1). Taxonomy (NCBI): domain Eukaryota; kingdom Metazoa; phylum Arthropoda; class Malacostraca; order Decapoda; family Palaemonidae; genus Palaemon; species Palaemon carinicauda. Next base: position 37,367,300 of record NC_090748.1, read on the forward strand.
AGACAAACAGAGAAACAAACAAACAAACAAACAAACAAACCGAACCGAAAACATAACCTCCGCCGCTTGGCGGAGGTAAATATTTAGACGGGAAAGCAGAGGAGACTGACAAAGCTATGAATTCGGGGAGTGGAAACACTTGAGCACTGAGAAGGTAGTTGGTGTTATCGGTGATGTTAGTTTAGAGTTAGTGGTTTCATTCCGTCGGCATGTTGAGACTTCTATAGGACGATGAGTAAGGGTGATGACCCTGGGCTTAAGATGTAGATAAATACATTGCTAGGAGGGAACCATAGTTGAATGAGGTAGTTCATGGTTAAAGATAATGGGATGCAAACTGTGTAAAGTGGGAGGTCAGAGGGGCCGAGTGATGATGTGGATGAGTAGATGGTGTCGATGTGCGATGTCAACCGGAATGTGTAAATTGGTGAGGAAATCTGCATCAATGATAGGCAGTGTGATGTTAGTAAGGATGAAATTTCACTGGTACTGGGCACACCCACCCCCAACCCCCCATTACATTGGCAGCCACTAAGCAGTAATTAAAATGCTTAGAATGCCAATATCGTCCTTAAAATGGAAAGTGGAAGTAGAGAATGAAATACACCAGTATCTACCAGGACGTGTACATCAGTTCTTGAATCAATAAAAAAAAAAAAAAAATCATCTTGTTTTTCTAACAAGGGTTGCAGCTTAAACACCACAAGAATCTTGTTTTTCTAACAAGCGTTGCAGCTTCAACTGGCTAGGCTGGTGATAAAAGAATTACTGACAAGGCCGGGAGTTTCACTTTTTCAGCATGAACAAATGGGTGTGGATTGGTGGTAGTCATCGTTGGAATATACAACAAAATAATGCAGTGAGCTGGGAGGCGGCGGGCGTAAAGGTCCATCTTTCGACAACAATATGATGTGCCAAGGAGATGGATGAGTAACATGATACTGTCACACAGCTGGTTTACTGAAGGAAAAAACGTAGCTATTTGTAAGCCGCAAAGGGGTCAGTGAAGGTTGAAAATTGTATAGTAATAGTAACAATTGAATCGACAGTAGCCTGTGCACATTTAATTACATTTGTTTGTTAGGTTTAGTGTTACGTGAAGCATAGGTGCTGTTAGGGTTAGGAACATACATAAGGTTTAAAGTTGCATACACAATTAGCACACAAATAATATTAAGGAAGATAGAGTCGAAATTAGCGTGTATTATATTTAACGTTTTAGGGTGATTTACGTGGATTGTTACTCGAGTGTGACGGCAGTTACCATGAAAGAGAGAGAGAGGAGAGAGAGAGAGAGAGAGAGAGAGAGAGAGAGAGAGAGAGAGAGAGAGAGAGAGAGAGAGAGCATTATACTATTGCATGGGAGTAATGATTTTCATTTATATAGCAACGTAAATCGCAAAAATATTTTTATGAGATTTTTGGAATAACAGTGACTCCAAGTAGCTCACAATGAAACTAGTGCTTTATCATATCGTTTCCTTTATCTCTGTTTTAACATGGTTTACCATAAAAAAAAAAATCGTACAGTCTGTAAGGATGTCCTATATATCTTGCTATCATCACAAATTTATAACTGACTATCTTAGCAGAATATCGTCATGCTATTTAATTTTTTATTATTATTTTTTTTTCTTTTTTTTTGCATCCATAAATAGGACAAGTATCTTCACCTTATTGTAGTGGTATCTATAACTTGTGTGCATTGTTGCTTGCTGAAATACTAATACCTTAATTTGCATTATTACTTAAATATAATTCATCAATAGTGAAGGTATTAGAGCCTATATGTAATCCATGAAAGATAAAATCATATATAAATGGTGCTAATTATGTATTTTCATATGTTATTAATTAGATTGGCATATTCAGTAAATATAAAATAGATCCTCTAGGGTCTCTGCCATGCTAACTCGATCCCTAGCTGGACTTGCTTTGGGTTCTACTTTACTTCCATCTAGGCTTCCTTTCTTTCATATATTGTTTAACCTCTTAACTTTTAACTCAAAGTAGAAATCTTGTGTTTATCCTAGATGAGATTCGGCGCTCAATGGTATCTCAGCTCACCGCCGGGCTATATACCTACTTTCATAAATCCACAATTGCTTTCGCCATTATTTCATAACATATAGTAAAATAAAAGCTTAACAAGTGGAATCATACTTTAAATATTGGTAGTGTAAACTCCCTTAGTAGATCGGTTCTCCTACATGATCATATCTGAAAAGAAATTTAATCTATCTCCCCCCTGATAATTAGAAAATGATTCGCGGATTTCATCCTTAAAACAAGAAAAAATATCTCTAAAAATATCTTAGTATGAAGAAGGTTATATATTAAGTAATTATGTGTTTGGTTATATACTGAGGCCTTCTCCATACAGAAAAAATTACGAACAAACCACCGTGGCCCAGAAAAATTAAAGTGATATGAAAAAGATATTGTACATTAGACTAATTAGATACCCTTACACCTCATGGGGGGTCTTCATATCTCAATTTTCCCTTAAAGCAATTTTCTAAGGCAATCAATAGAAAAAAGAACTGTATGTACCTAAGTATATACACTATGTATTATAAATACCGTATTGGTTCACAAACTCTAATGATATGCTAACAAACATTGAAACCGGAAATAAGTGTCACTCGAAGTAAAAGAAAAAAAATCAATGAATAATAATCGATTTACTCATCTAACAAAGGTAAAAACTGTTATAAAACTACCAAAACCTCAACACATGAGGTTGTTTCTAGTCCACTGCAGGATAAAGGCCTTAGACATGCTCAAGGGTTTAAAGGTTACTCATGAATGGCAGGGACAAGGGACAGTGACATTGCCCTATTAAGCAGGACAAAGCCCTAGAGACTGACCATATTACATATGAAAAGCGCCCAAGCACCATCACCACCCAAGCTAGGACCAAGGAGGGCAGGGTAGTGGCTGCTGATGGCAGAGCAGATAGAACTATAGGCTCCCACAAACACCTTATCCTTATCTCCCAAGGACGATGAGGTTGCAGCGATCAAAGGAACTAATGAGTTTGAGCAGGACTGGAACCCCAGTATGGAAATCACCAGGTAAGTACGCTACCACCAGGCCAATACAACCCTAAAATTCATTTCTGGAGTTTGGTAAGTTTTCCTAACTACTCTGGCACTGAGTATTAGTGATGGTGGGAAATTCTCGTAAGATTACAGAATAGCAAATCAACCTTGTATGGGTGGCCCTGACCAAAGAAAAGGTGGGTGGACTGTATCAAGGATGACCTTTGATCAAAGGGATTAACCGTTGATGAGGTGTGGGACAGAGGTAGATGGAGAAAGCTGACCAGAAACATCGACCCCACATAGAAGTGGGAAAAGATGTAGACAAAGAAGAAGATGGGTGGCCCTAACTAGATTAGCTTTGATGATCATGGCGACACGCAAATACTTTTCCCACTCTATGGCATCTCCATTTAAAAAGGGATACTGTTCTTTAATTGAATGTAATTAATTTAACATATAAGATATGAATAACATAGATTGCCTAAATAAAGAAAACGTTAATGGGTTTTATTAGAGAAAAGTTCAATAATTTCTATATTAAGGTCCTCTCATAGTCTTTAGTGTATACCAGTCTCTTAGGAAATCCTACTAAGCTTGATTTTAAAAGTGTTGAATTTAGGCAAACTATGTTTTACAACAAGTGTGACATCATTTATAGTGCCAATGGTCTCACAACGTCTGATTCTTTCGATCCTTTATAATAAATAAACTACCTTTGATGTGTATGAGAAAAATAGAGTAATACAATACTATAACTATATTGCTTCATTTAATATGATATAGAAATATCGAACAAAACAAAACAAAAAGAATCTTGATCTCGACCGTCCGGAAATTACTGAGCCATAAACAAAGTCTCATTTTTTTTTTCATTAGTCCATTCTAATGAGAATGAATGATCACCTGTAAAATTTGTATCTCTTTTCATATTTAAAAAACGAAGTTGTGCTATTTGTTCTGGGAACTGAAAAGTTTTTGTTGCATGGTGAATTATTGCTTGGAAAAAAAAACAAATTGTTTCTTTCTTTACCGAGTTTTTTCCCCAACTTTGTTTTATATTTTATAAAAAGGAAAGCTTCCTTTTGTGACCTTTAGATGATTTTCAATTAAGACTATTCACGGGGTGAAATATTTTTCTCTCATTCTAGGCAAAGTACTTTTGTGGAAATGTGACATTAAATAAAATGTGAAATATGCATTATCATATAAAATAAAAGACAGTTATTTTTAATTAAACACTTTATCTATGAATTCCATCAGATACGACAAAAAAATCTTGGTCAAACAAGGATAAGACCGACCAGCAGACAAAGAAAAAATAGGATTATCTCTGGTAAACATTTTATGGAATAAATTTTATCTTTTTTCTTATGTCTAGTCTCCATTTATCAATATGTTTTATTACAAGCCTGATGTACACCATACGAATGAAATCATTCAAGGCAAATAAAAGTTTACGTATCAGAAAAAACACAGACGCCGCCGCGCCTTCCCCAAAGCCTCGCTGGCGACATCTATCCCCCACCCCTTGCGTTAGAAGTTCTTTTACCTCATTTTTGCTCCCCCACCACTTGCATTAGGAGTTCTTTGACCTCTTTTTAGCTCCCACACCCCTTGCATTAGAAGTTCTTTGACCTCTTTTTAGCTCCCCCACCCCTTGCATTAGAAGATCTTTGACCTCTTTTTTGCTCCCCCACCCCTTGCATTAGGAGTTCTTTGACCTCTTTATAGCTCCCACACCCCTTTGCATTAGAAGTTCTTTGACCTCTTTTTAGCTCCCCCACCCCTTGCATTAGAAGTTCTTTGACCTCTTTTTTGCTCCCCCACCCCTTGCATTAGGAGTTCTTTGACCTCTTTTTAGCTCCCACACCCCTTGCATTAGAAGTTCTTTGACCTCTTTTTAGCTACCACACTCCTTGCATTAGAAGTTCTTTGATCTCTTTTTAGCTCCCACACCCCTTGCATTAGGAGTTCTTTGACCTCTTTTTAGCTCTCACACCCCTTGCATTAGAAGTTCTTTGACCTCTTTTTAGCTCCCCCACCCCTTGTATTAAAAGTTCTTTGACCTCTCTTTAGCTCCCACACCCCTTGCATTAGAAGTTCTTTGACCTCTTTTTAGCTTCCCCACCCCTTGCATTAAAAGTTCTTTGACGTCTCTTCAGCTCCCACACCCCTTGCATTAGAAGTTCTTTGACTTCTTTTTAGCTCCCACACCCCTTGCATTAGAAGATCTTTGACCTCTTTTTAGCTCCCACACCCTTTGCATTAGAAGTTCTTCGACCTCTTTTTAGCTCCCACACCCCTTGCATTAGAAGTACTTTGACCTTTTTTTAGCTCCCACACCCCTTGCATTAGAAGTTATTTGACCTCTTTTTAGCTCACACACCCCTTGCATTAGAAGTTCTTTGACCTCTTTTTAGCTCCCACACCCCTTGCATTAGAAGTTCTTTGACCTCTTTTTAGCTCCCGCACCCCTTGCATTAGAAGATCTTTGACCTCTTTTTAGTTCCCACACCCCTTGCATTAGAAGATATTTGACCTCTTTTTAGCTCCCACACCCCTTGCATTAGAAGTTCTTTGACCTCTTTTTAGCTCCCACACCCCTTGCATTAGAAGTTCTTTGACCTCTTTTTAGCTCCCACACCCCTTGCATTAGAAGTTCTTTGACCTCTTTTTAGCTCCCACACCCCTTGCATTAGAAGTTCTTTGACCTCTTTTTAGCTCCCACACCCCTTGCATTAGAAGTTCTTTGACCTCTTTTTAGCTCCCACACCCCTTGCATTAGAAGTTCTTTGACCTCTTTTTAGCTCCCACACCCCTTGCATTAGAAGTTCTTTGACCTCTTTTAGCTCCCACACCCCTTGCATTAGAAGATCTTTGACCTCTTTTTAGCTCCCACACCCTTTACATTAGAAGTTCTTTGACCTCTTTTTAGCTCCCACACCTCTAGCATTAGAAGTTCTTTTACCTCTTTTTAGCTCCCACACCTCTAGCATTGGAAGTTCTTTGGCTTCTTTTTAGGTCCCACACCTCTAGCATTAGAAGTTCTTTGACCTCTTGTTAGCTCCCACACCTCTAGCATTAGAAGTTTTTTGACCTCTTTTTAGCTCCCACTCCTCTAGCATTAGAAGTTCTTTGACCTCTTCTTAACTCCCACACCCCTTGCATTAGAAGATCTTTGACCTCTTTTTAGCTCCCCCACCCCTTGCATTAGAAGTTCTTTGACCTCTTTTTAGCTCCCACACCCCTTGAATTAGGAGTTCTTTGACCTCTTTTTAGCTCCCACACCCCTTGCATTAGAAGTTCTTTGACCTCTTTTTAGCTCCCCCACCGCTTGCATTAGAAGATCTTTGACCTCTTTTTAGCTCCCCCACCCCTTGCATTAAAAGTTCTTTGACCTCTTTTTAGCTCTCACATTCCTTGCATTAGAAGTTCTTTGACCTCTTTTTAGCTCCCACACCCCTTGCATTAGAAGTTCTTTGACCTCTTTTTGGCTCCCACACCCCCTTGCATTAGAAGTTCTTTGACCTCTTTTTAGCTCCCACACCCCTTGCATTAGGAGTTCTTTGACCTCTTTTTAGCTCCCACACCCCTTGCACTAGAAGTTCTCTGACCTCTTTTTAGCTCCCCCGCCGCTTGCATTAGAAGATCTTTGACCTCTTTTTAGCTCCCCACCCCTTGCATTAAAAGTTCTTTGACCTCTTTTTAGCTCTCACACTCCTTGCATTAGAAGTTCTTTGACCTCTTTTTAGCTCCCACACCCCTTGCATTAGAAGTTCTTTGACCTCTTTTTAGCTCCCACACCCATTGCATTAGAAGTTCTTTGACCTCTTTTTGGCTCCCACACCCCTTGCATTAGAAGTTCTTTGACCTCTTTTTAGCTCCCACACCCCCTTGCATTAGAAGTTCTTTGACCTCTTTTTAGCTCCCACACCCCTTGCATTAGAAGTTCTTTGACCTCTTTTTAGCTCCCACACCCCTTGCATTGGAAGATCTTTGACCTCTTTTTAGTCCCACACCCCTTGCATTAGAAGTACTTTGACCTCTTTTTAGCTCCCACACCTTTAGCATTGGAAGTTTTTTTTACTTCTTTTTAGGTCCCACACCTCTAGCATTAGAAGTTCTTTGACCTCTTGTTAGCTCCCACACCTTTAGCATTAGAAGTTTTTTTTACCTCATTTTAGCTCCCACACATCTAGCAGTAGAAGTTCTTTGACCTCTTTTTAGCTCCCACACCCCTTGCATTAGAAGATCTTTGACCTCTTTTTAACTCCCCCACCCCTCGCATTAGAAGTTCTTTGACCTCTTTTTAGCTCCCACACCCCTTGCATTAGGAGTTCTTTGACCTCTTTTTAGCTCCCTCACCCCTTGTATTAGAAGTTCTTTGACCTCTTTTTAGCTCCCCCACCGCTTGCATTAGAAGATCTTTGACCTCTTTTTAGCTCCCACACCCCTTGCATTAGAAGTTCTTTTTACCTCTTTTTAGCTCCCCCACCCCTTGCATTAAAAGTTCTTTGACCTCTTTTTAGCTCTCACACTCCTTGCATTAGAAGTTCTTTGACCTCTTTTTAGCTCCCACACCTCTAGCATTAGAAGTTCTTTGACCTCTTTTTAGCTCCCACACCTCCAGCATTAGAAGTTCTTTGACCTCTTTTTATCTTTTTAGCTCCCTTACCTCAAGCATTAGAAGTTCTTTGACCTCTCTGTATAGCTCCCACACCTCTAACATTAGAAGTTCTTTGACCTCTCTCTTTAGCTCCCACACATCTAGCATTAGAAGTTCTTTGACATATATTTCTAGGTTCCATATTTTTAGCATTAGATTGTCTTTGATCTATAGTTTGAGGTGCCTTACTTCTAGCATTAGAGACTCTCTATTTTTAGGTGTCTTACCTCTGGTATTAGAGGCTCCTCTTCGCTGTTCTCTCCTGCTATCTAGTTTTCAAGATCTTCTTTCATTAGATTATCTGTTTCTTTCGAGATTTCATTGTCTCTTTTCCCTAGTTTGTCAGTGTCCTTCTAGATTTCAAAAGAGATTTCAGTGCCGCGAGTCCTCACTTCGTCAGATTCCTCAAGGAAATCGAAGGCATTTATTCTTTACCTATCTGGGCAATGAGTAAAGAGATGAATACTATCGATTTCTTCGCATACACTATCTTGCCAAAGTAAATGACGAGCAACATAATATATTTACCATTGTCGTCTGGATATGTCCTTACTTCAATGGCGAATTTTGGGAAAATCCTGTTGAAGGACTACACG
>NC_090748.1:37380608-37383108 GCF_036898095.1 Palaemon carinicauda
TATATATATGTATATATATATATATAAATGTGTGTGTGTGTGTGTGTGCGCGTGTGTTAAAGTACGAGCTTTATATAGATCTCTATCTACATCTCCACTAATTAAGTAGTAATTCTTCTTTAAATGTGATTCTTTCATACTGAAATTGACAATGAAATAATTGCAACATCATACTGCACGAGAAAAAAATTGTGTCCCGTTTGGCAACACATCGACGGTGATTAGTAGGATTGACCAAATGAGGGACCGCAATAATGCCAATGTCATTCTCTGATCGAGCCCTGCATATTGAGAGAGAGAGAGAGAGAGAGAGAGAGAGAGAGAGAGAGAGAGAGAGAGAGAGAGAGAGAGAGAGAGATGATCATGTTATATAAAAAACTATATATTTTTTTTGTCTCTGAAAATTAGAAAACGTTTTTTTCAATAGATCAAAGAAGACGGAGAATTCTAGTGAACATTCCCCTCTTTCACATTCCCCAAAAATGATTATCTCCTTTTGATAGTTCATCGTTGCTTCCGTTTTCTAGCCTGATGAGTTTATGAAATTATTCATGATGCTTTTAGATTTGACGGCCTATGACCTTGATGAGCCAGTGACTTTCGATTTACAGTAAAAAGATATAAAGAGTAACTGAAGTTTAAAGTGAAAATAATGAAAGCAAGATCTGAAGCCAAGAAAGCGACCCACGAACGAATATGAGAGTGATTTAGTATAAGCTTTGAAAAAAAAAATAATCGAAATTGGGAGATTTATTCCCCTTTCCCATAAATCAATCACACGTATTTCTATGTTGTGCCAAAACTAAAGATTAGGATCATCTAACGTTAGGTCTCGCATAAACATGCACATCAGTTATGATTGGAATTGCAAGGCTGTCAAAAGCTACTCAAAAAATAGAGTCAATTGTTAATTTTCTTCTCTTTGACTGAAGCCGAAGCTTTTGAGTAATATAGGAATTGTCCTGTTTAGCAACATCAAGACTAACTCCTATCTGTCTGAATTAATATAGGAAGAATGGTGTAAGCCAGCTCTTACATTTAATGAGAAGTATTAATTTCTTATAAAAATTTATATATACAATCCAGATCGAAAAGGATATTTTCTTTTGAATATTTTGACAAATATATTACTGCGTTTTTTGACGATCATGTTTAATAAACTGGTGAGAGTTTTAGTTCAATGAAGATTAAGTATTCAGAATGGTCGTAACTACTACATTTAAATCGAATTAACATATTCCAATTAACAAGAAAAAAATATATTTCAAAGGTGAATTTTTGTAAAAAGAGGGTTCTAAACCGGCCTGGTGAAACATAGAATATAGATAATTGTGAAAAGAGCACTTACACTAGATTGCTCTTAGTATAATTGTTGTGAGAGTAACCCGTTATGTTACAAATATAAGGCTAGGTGAATGCAACTAACTTTCTTTCAACAGAAAGTGAGTTTACAAAAAACAGGCGCAGGACAAGATGTAAAAAATTAAAACAAAATAATTCACGCCAAGACAGGCTTAAGCAGGTTCTGTCAACAATGAGGTGTAAAGTGAGATATACAATAAAAATGAAAATAGTGTTACAATGTACGAGCAAGTGTGAAACACGTGCGGTACATGTCTCCCCCCTTAAAAAGACGTACATGGAAAATGAGATGCCCTGTTCTTGAAAAGCACACTGTAGGCAGGTCATCTTGCAGGAGATATGCAGGTTTTGGTGATATATTGAAACCCAGTCTTCTTTGCCATGATTTTGATTAACAAAGCCTTCAGATTGTAAAGAATCACTAGGACAGGGCCCGTGTCACGGTGGCATTTGCGGTGGCTTTCTAGTGTCGTTGCACAGAAAAATGTGTGTGGCAGAGTGTTAATCTGTCTGTATGTCTTGCTTAGCTGTGCGCTTGTAAGTTTGGCACCATAGAGTAAATTTACACACAACATGACGTGGGAACTGGAATTTGTCGGAGGAGGTTGCAGACGGAAAAAAAATTCACCAGGGACGACCAACGTGTTGCCATACACTATTTCAGCTGCCGACACATCCAAGGCATCTTTAGTCCCAGGAGGTCCCAGGGAAGCTGAATAAACCAGATGGAGTCATTGTAATGGGACTTCAAAGCTGCTTTGAAGGTACAATGAAAACATTCAACCCTTCCGTTATCAGCAGGATTATAAGTGGTTTTCTGATGTTGGGAGATTCCCAAGAAATTCGCTAATGATGTCCACAATTGAGAGTTGAAACTGGTACCCCTGTCAGAGGTATTATGCTCAGGGATACCAAATCTTGCTATCAATCTTGAGAGTAAGGTAGATGCATATAAGGCATACATTACAGTTTCCTTGGGAATGGCTTCAGGACAACAAGTGGAGCGGTCGATGACAGTAAACAGGAAATAGTTCCTTGTGATATGGGTAGGGGACCTACTATATTGACGTGAAGGTGAGCAAAATGACAATGAGGTTAAGGAAAAGTGGCCACTCCTGAAGCCATGTGTCAATGTACT
>NC_090748.1:37390608-37393108 GCF_036898095.1 Palaemon carinicauda
AGGTTAGCTTTCAGTTATTTTCGTTTCTTTAATACTTTGACTTCAAAGACTGTTCATTTTCCCTTTGCCTACATATGCACACTGAATAGTCTGGCCTATTCTTCACACATTCTCCTGTCCTCATACACTTGACAACACAGATTACTAAACAATTCTTTTTCACTTTGGGTTACTGCACTTTAATTGTTCAGTGGCCACTTTTCTTTTGGTAAGGGTAGAAGACTCTTTAGCTATGGTAAGCAGCTCTTCGACAAGAAGGACACTCCAAGATCAAACCATTGTTCTCTAGTCTTGGGTAGTGACATAGTCTCTGTACCATGGTCTTCCACTGCATTGGGTTAGAGTTCTCTTGCTTGAGGGTACACTTGACCACGCTATTCTATCTTATTTCTCTTCTTCTTGTTTTGCTAAAGTTTTTATAGTTTATATAAAAAATACTCTTCTAAGAATATTTTATTTTCTTTTTTTTCCTTTTTTCACTGGGCTATTTTCCCTGTTGGAGCCCTTGGGCTTATAGCATCTTGCCTTTCCAATTAGGGTTATAGCTTACCTTATAATAATAATAATAATAATAATAATAATAATAATAATAATAATAATAATAATAATAATAAATAATAGTTTGACTTCAAAGACGCCCTCAAAAGAAATCTTACATTAAAATTCTTTTTTGTTTTCACCAGCTTTTATTCCCTCCGCTCACCGTGTAACAATAAAAACAAGATCAAAATAGGGAAACCTGAAGATGACAAAGATGTGTTCAAGGAAGACGTCTATTGCAGGTAACTAATTATGATTAGTTTGTTGCCGTCTATTTCAATGAGAGGATTACTATATCCGTCAATGATGCGTCCTTGGAATAATTAAATTAGATTTTAACAAAGAACAGTGGAGATGATAGTCTTCATAAACTTTGTATCATCACGCTCTCTTAATATCAAATTACACAATATACTTTATTGTTCGAAGCTTATACGTTTATGTTAAGGATTAATAATATGAATTTTTTGTTAGTCTAGAATGACAATAGACCTTCACTAATTATGGTAATCCTACGAAAGGCGTGGGTACACTTCATTTTATATATTTCATTCATTAAAACGGTTTTATTAAAAGCCAGAGATCTTAAAATCATTTCAGTTGTGGAGAAAGAGGCAGGAAGTCACGTAACCGAAATCTTCAGTTGAATAAAACAAATCTCTGAATACTTCAGAACTTCAATAGCTAAGTGTAATGTGCGAGGTGGTTGTTAGGTGTGAATGGAGAGACGACATGAATGCAATTATGTAAGTGAGGTATATTCAACAAGACAATGAGCTTTTATACAGACAGTTGAGAGCAGGAATGACACAAAATTCAAAACACTAGAAAAAATGCAATTGCATGCTTGAACATGACTTTATTATCAGTGCGTGGGAGAGCGAAGGATAAAAAAACAAATAACAACGTTACAGTATACGAGTGTGTAAGAAATACATGCAGTACGTGGCTCCCTACCCCTAAAAATAGATATATATGTGAAATATGGCATCCTGCTTATGATAGGCACACTGCAGGTGCGCGTTGTAACATACACAGAAGGGGATGTAACCTAAGATAACATCCAACAGGCGTTGAAAAGTGGACCAATATTTAAGAAAGCCAAAACATTAGTTAAATATGCAGGTCCCAAAGGGGGAGGTGATGGCGATCTTGGGGATGTTGTCTGGGTTCATAGGCACCTGATAATATCCCTTCAAGAGGTCCAGAGTGGAGAACTTGGTAAGGGGTAGTTATTTGGTTCCTTCTGCATGTTCAAACCGATGTAATCTACGCAATGGTTCAGGGAGCCATGCGTCTTCAGGATAATGTCCTCTGGTTATGACCATGGGCTTGAGATCTTTTGGCAAAGGTTCATTTCTTCCATTTCGGCGAACGTTCATTTGGCAGCTGCCAAGTGATTCAGGGTGAGATGCTGAAATCTAACAAAGACCAGGGGCCCCGCTGTCTTGATATGATGATAAATACAGTGTTTGGTGGGTAAAGTTGGCGTTTGGCCAATTTCTGAACAAAAGACTTCCAAGTACGATGTGAGATAAGAATAGGAATCTGTATGTGTACTAATGTGGAGAGCTAGGTAGAAGGGCCGGTTGAAGAGGTATAAGTTATTATGAGTATGCATTGACTAACTGTCAATAAGTAACATCAAATTGGAGGTGGAAATAGGAAAGGAAATATACATCGAGGATTGGCAATGTGACGTCAGCAATGAGAAACTTCCAATAATATTTGGCACTCCCAAACAATAGCGTGTGTGTCTCATGCCCTTAGGTGGGTGATCACAGGTCCGTTGGTAGTTACGATGTAAATGTCAACAGGTTTAAAATGACTACGCTGTGTCCTGGAGAGTGGCCTCGGTAGAAGAAAATGGCAAGACCCGGGGTCTATCAAAATCTACAAGCCCATATACCTGCATAATTTAAAAAGAAAAGATTAGTGATAGGGGAGGCCACTACCACAT
>NC_090748.1:37403108-37420608 GCF_036898095.1 Palaemon carinicauda
CGAGGCGGCACTGGTCTTCTCAGATCTCTTCGCGCGTTTGATGCATACCTTCTCCAAACTCCGGTTGCATCCTTTAGCTGTGCTCTTAGCACTGGGTCTGTCACTGTAGCAAACTGGAGAGAGCCTAGTAACCTCTCCTGTTCGCGTCTTGATGTCCTTTCGGAATCTAGAAGTCTCTTGACAGAGCCCGCTATCTCCTTCCTTTTCTTCGTCGGGATGGAGACACTGTGTGACAAAATGTCCCAGTGGATTCCCAGCCACTGGAACTTTTGGGATGGAGAAACTCGAGACTTTTTTCTGTTGATCTTGAAGCCTAGGTACTCTAGGAACTGGATCACATGACTGGAAGCTTGCAAGCATTCGGTCTCGGATGCTGCCCACACCAGCCAGTCGTCCAGGTAGGCTACTACCTGAATTCCCTTTAGGCGTAATTGTTTGAGAGCTGCGCTCGCAAGCTTCGTGAAAATCCTTGGGGCTATGTTTAGCCCGAATGGCATGGCTCTGAAGGCGTACAGTCTCCGTTGTAGCCTGAACCCTAGGTAGGGGGAGAGTCGACGGCTGATTGGAATGTGCCAATAGGCGTCTGACAAGTCTATAGAGACTGAGTATGCCCTCTTGGGCAGTAAGGTCCTTATGTGTTGCAGTGTTAGCATCTTGAATTTGCAATTCACTATGAACTTGTTGAGTGGCGACAAGTCCAGAATGACTCTGAGCTTTTCCGAGTCTTTCTGGGGAACACAAAACAGCCTCCCTTGGAATTTGATGGACTTCACCTTTCGGATCACCTTTTTCACCAACAGTTCTTGAACGTACTCCTCCAAAACGGGGGTGGAGTGTAGGAAAAACCGAAGGCACGGGGGTGGAGTGCTGTACCAGCTCCAGCCCAGTCCATTCTTGAGTAGGCTTTGGGCCCAGGGATCGAAGGTCCAGCGATCCCAAAATTTCATCAGTCTCCCTCCTACCGATATCGTTTCACTTGGACTGCCGTCCTGAGGTCTTGCCTCCCTGACCACGACCACCTCTGAATCCCCTTCCCCTTGAGGGGCGCCTAGACGAGCCTCTGGCTGCTCCTCTAGGTTTTGCACGAAAGGAAGAAGACTGTCCTTCGAACGTTGGGGTGAATGTGGTTGACTGACCTGGCACAGCCTGGGGTACCCACTGAAAAGTAGTCGGGGTTTGTGCCACAATCTGGGGCACTGGAGGCAATGGCAATTGCAGTTGCTGTTGCTGTCTATAAGGCTTGGCTGGCCGAGACGGTAGCCTAGTCCTCATATTCTTCCTCTTTGGTTGAGGACCCTCATCCGGGGAAGATTTTCTTTTGATAGCCAGGCCCCACTTTTGGAGAAGGTTTCTATTTTCCACGGCGGCCTTATCAACAACCTCTTTGACCACATCGGTAGGGAAAAGGTCTTTTCCCCAAATGTTGGAGGAGATTAACTTCCTTGGCTCGTGTCTCACCGAAGCCCCGGTGAACACGAACTCCCTGCAAGCTCTCCTTGCCTTGACGAAGCCATAAAGGTCCTTCGTCACTGTGGCTAGGTGAGACTTAGCCACTACCATGAACATTTCATGGACCTTGGGGTCACTTGCCATCGTCTCAAGAGTAGTCTGATGAGACATTGAGGCAGCCAGTCTTTCTTTTGTCTCAAACTCTCTTCGTAAAAGAGATTCGGACAGCTTGGGGAGGATCTCGCCGAATTGCCGTCCGGCAATATCAGCCTCCAACTTTCCCACTGAGAATGTCAGATGGACATCCTTCCAGTCTTTGTGGTCCATAGGCAGGGCCAGCGACAAGGGTTTACACTCCTCCAGGGAGGGGCAAGGCTTGCCGGCCTCGACTGCCTTTAGGACAGCCGCAAACCCTTTCTGTAAAAAGGGGAAGGCTCTGTCAGGAGAGGACACAAAAGAAGGGAGCTTCTTGCTCAATGCAGCTACCTTCGAGTTAGAGAAGCCCCTCTCTTTCATCGAAGATGAAAGTAGGGCTTGAGCCTTAGCGTGGTCCATAATAATGACCTCCTTCGGCTCTGTCTCCTCCCTTGAAGCTGGTTCTTTTCTCAGCCGGACATAGCAGTCCGGATATGATGCCTTGCTGGGCCAGAATTCTACCTCCTCTAGGGGAACTGAACCCAGCTTATCCGAGATGACGATCTTTCCAGTCGTCATCGGCATGTGCTCAGCATACCTCCATGGGTTAGCATCTGAGCATATGGGAAGGTCTTTCACATTGAGCCTTTTCCGGGGCCCATGTGATTCTGCCAGGGTCTGCATACGCAGTTCCATTGCAGCCGCCTTCTCCTGATTCTCCTTCTGCATTTGTTGGGTCATTCCAACAATCGAAGAGAGGGCCTGTCCCAGTTCTACTGGGAGACCAGCCGATGTTGAGGGGATAGGCTCTGGCATCTGAACCGGAGTAGCCGACACCTCGTCGACCACATCCTCTACGACATCCGGGGTTTGAACTTCATCCTGACCTTCTGCCAGGAGGTCTTCTTCCAAACGTTCGTCCAGGTCAGACATCCTGTCATCCAACTGGATGTCTTGCATCGCAACTGCGACTTCCACGTCCACCTGGACTTGATCTTGAGGGATCTCCTCTTGAGGCTGGGGAATCACTGCATCAGCTGATGCCTGGGGAAAAAGATACGCCCTCATCTTCTCACTTGGAAGATAAGGGCCAGAGGTGTTCTTCTTGAAGCCCCTTACCCAAGTACGAAGCTTTTCCCTTGCTATATCCCTTGATTCCGCCGTTCTAGGGGAATCAAAAGCCTCAGTAATCAGGTTAGTGCATACAGTACATACCTGAGGGTCCCAATACTGGAGATCATCCTTGGAGACAGCGCATGCTGCGTGTCTCCTACAACACTCATGTCCGCAGAGGATCTTGCTGCGGACATTGCAGAAAACATTTCCGCACTTCGGAGGGTCCTCCTGTAAAGAGAAGAAATTTCCATGAGTATCAAGTGAACTATGTATCACCGGATATGCATATTATAGCATAACAATTCATAAAGGAAAGACACACACTTGTGTTTCCCTCACAACCCATTGCTGCAGCCTTCCAGATAATAAAATCAAAATGGTTTATCTCTTCTAGAGTAACCAATGCAAGGTTTCCGTAGGAAACAGGTGGAGCTCACACCTAAGCAATGATTTTAAAATCCTGGATAATAGACAGGGAAGAACTCAGCTTCCTATCTGAGGGCAACAGTAAAGGGCTGTGCAAGAAAACACAATAGTGTTAGAAGATACAGTGCTGTACCAAAACCTTTACTATAGTTTTCTTCTTACTGTATATGCTATACAGAAGAATACTAGTACAGTATAAGGGGGATGTGTGCCGGCCTGCCTTTGCCAGCCGGCACACACCACAACTAGCTTTAAAGTATACTACTTAACAGCTATAGGGCGGCAGCACTCTGGTTCAAATGCCTGTGCCAGTCGGCAGCTACTGCCGGCCGGTAACAGCCAGTGTTGGCCGGCAATGGCTGCCGGCCAGCAACTACACAAGGTAGTACCCAGCTGCCGGCCACACTCTTGGTGACCGGCAGACAAGGGCTGACATAAGCCGGCCGGCAAAGGTACAAGACCAATGCCAGCCGGCAGCAAAAGAACCAGAGAACTACACCTACCCGGCTGCCGGCCTCATAGGCCGGCAGCCGGGACAGGTACAGCACTAGAAGAAAATAGAATGGATGCCGGGATAAGAGTGTACACTACCTCCAAGCCCAGCAACCGAAAGAGTGCATATAAGGAAGGGGAGAAACTAATTCAGGCTTCCTTGACCAATGCCGTCCGGCTTTGCCGGCAGGCATGGATGAGGGACCAAGAGAGGTCCGGGCAGCACTCGAAAACATAAGACCCTTGCCGGCCAGCAGCTCTGCCGGCCGGCAATGGGCTGAGTCAATTCCACATCCCAACCTATACTAGGTCCAGAAGTAGAACGACGTACAGTACAGTAAGACCCCTGCCGGCCAGCTCTGCCGGCCGGCAAGGTACAGTACAGTAATGGCTAGGCCATTACGGAGATAGAGGGGGAAGGGACAAGAGGGTCCTGCCAACCTTGCTTTAGTGACAGATCACCCGCAGCCAAGAAACTTATCTTAGCCTAAGGGAGATCTAAGGGGAAAGGCCAGCAATACTTGCCAGCTTCCAGAGCACCAAAGCAAGGAAGGCGTTGCTACTCCCAAGGGAAGAACTTATCCTCCCCCGAGAACAGCAACAGGACTTAGTCTGGTCGATCACAAAAGAAGGAATCATAACTACAGAAACCTTCGGTAGTGACCTAAGGGAGCTAAGCTCCCTTTGTATGTGTTAGGTCAGTGAGGGGGACTCTGCCCCAAGCCAGACAACACAGACTCAGACTAAAAACTCTGTTGTTCTGTCCCTCTTGAACCATAACTACAGGAACAGGAAGGTACAGTAACACCCTAGTATAGTTTTATCGAAAATAAATTCGGAAAAAACCACTTAGGGATAAGCCCATGGCTTAAACAGAGGGAAAGGGATTGCATACCTTCTCCGAAGAAAAGAAAGCAACCGGGGAGTATGATAACGTATACTAAGGCTCCATAAGCAATTAGCCTAGGCACCAAGAGAATCGATTACCTAATTCACCGAAACTCACACGTATACAATCTTGGAAATATTCCACACAGTCTAAAATGTATAAAATATAGCCTAAAGCTTCAATAAAATTTTAATTACACTCGGAAAAACCAAATTCATGCATGAAGTACTAGGACGAAACGACTAGGCTACATGGCCTAACGTAGGCCAGAATGGCGAATACTTCGCCAAATAATACTAAGCACGAAAGGAAATCCTTTGTAAAGCTAAATAGCTAAAATTTATTAAAGCAAAACAACCAGGAATGTCGCTCTGACTAACTAATTTATACCTAGCGAGCGACAGTGTCCAGGACACCTCTGGTAGGCTACAGCTCTTGTATCAAAGATTAATCCTATTAATCACTCAAAATTTTACCAAGAGCCTACATTTATACATAACAGACACTATACTCAACTTATCAGAGGCCAACGAAGACGAAGAAGCCATGAAAAGCCGAATAAATCCAAGATTTGCAAGAAAAACAGGAAAAAACACCGAGTTGTTAAGCTACGCAAAAAGGAATACAGATGGCGCCAGGATTGGCGCCAGGCACGCATACGAATCGGGGGATAGGGAAGCCTTGGGAGCGGCTCCCCTTTTTCTTTCCCGAATTCGTATCTCGTCAATCACCTCCTACGAGACGAAATCTCTGTCCAGGATGTAGATTGCCATGTGACGTGTCTAGAATACGTCCTCTGATATGTCGCGATATCCCTTTCACGAGGGATACTCGCTCCAGGAGTTAGAATTCTGGTACCTTAAGGTAAATTCTCTGGGAATATCGCCGTAGTTGTAATATACCCTAGGAAGCTACCCTATAGGAACTTCCATCAGGACGACATAGCTTGAGCCCAAAAATATATATATATATATATATATATATATATATATATATATATATATATATATATATATATATATATATATATATATATTTATATATATATATATATATATATATATATATATATATATATACTGTATATATATATATATATATATATATATATATATATATATATATATATATATATATATATATATATATATATATGTATATATGTATATATATGTATGTATATATATATATATATATATATATATATATATATATATATATATATATACACATACATTTACAGTATATATGTTTATTTATATATATCCACACAAGTATATATATATATATATATATATATATATATATATATATATATATATATATATATATATATATGTGTGTGTGTGTGTGTGTGTGTGTGTGTGTGTGTGTATGATTGTGTATGTATATTCGCATATACCCTTCATGGTATATTAAGTATTATTACACAACTTTATAATCTACTCTTACGTTTATCACCTTTTCCATGATAAATCAGAACAATAGCTCTTTTTAGTCATTCTTTTGTAACTTTTCCAGAGTGGACACCAACCTTGCAAAACCTAGTCAATCACACTAAGTAACATCTCAACTGTAATCGACTCTACTCTTGGTCTTTTTCCATTCATCAATCTGTCAATTGTTTATTTTTTTATATCCTTCTGTTTGTTTCATTTTTTTTTCATGTATTTTGACTCTCATCCTTTCACATATATCTTTAGTTAATAGGTTTTAAGACCTTAGAATTGCTTTAGGAAAAAAATGTATCAATTACAAAGAATAATAATGATAAAAAGAAATATGATTTTCGTTGTCAAGTAGCCTAAAATTTAATGCTACTATTGAACCTCTTCAGTTACTCTAGAAATTATAGAATTCGGGGGTTCGCATATTATATTGCCGTAGAACTACTTACTCTTATATAATAAAAAAACAAATGTGCACAGCAGGCTAGAATGTCTTTCACCGATCACATGACCTTAGTAAACTAAGTAATGATAAAATATAGAGGACAGAGAAATAGGTAAAACGAGAACAATGTTATTGGGGTTCTGAATTTTAATTCCATATGTAAACATTATTCTTTCAATAGCACAGTTGCTCAAAAAAAAAAAAAAGGAGCCTCCAGAAACTAAGGGAAAATAAAACGCAATGACTCGACATCTATAGAAGAAATAATTAAAAAAAAAAAAAAAGGACCATGCGAAGTTTGGAATACAATTTTGATAATAAACCTTTTCGTGGCTCAGTGGGATGTTCGGCCACTCGCAATCTTTCGATCACAAATTCAAGTCCTGCTTATAAGTTCTGCTTGTGGCTTAGTAGAATTTCACTTGCTCCATCCCCTCGCTGTCCCTGGGAGTCTATAGTTTTGATAGGCCCCTAATTCTGCCTAATATTTCCCTAAAAGCTAATGCCTGGCACTCTCTGTTCCATATGAGAAGGAAGATGGGGCTTAATCACATATTACAGGAGTGTAGGTCCGGTGTCTAGTATGTAGTATCTGTCCCGATTCTAGATCTCATGAGTAACTATCAAACAATTCAACATTTGGGTATCGCCTTCGTATATTCTATAGTTTAATCTTAGCCTGCCGCAAAGCTGTGAAACTGTACTGGCTTCACCTTGGAGTCAAAAGAAATGCTCAAAGTTGGTTACTTCCTTTCAAAAGACTCTACAAGAACCGGAGGACACTCCCTTCTTGGATCATCTTTTCTCAAAACGAGGATTCTTTTTATAAAAAATAAGATATGAAATATAATTTATTTCCTGATTAATATGTAATGTATTCTAAATGATAAAAAATATATGGAAATATATATTTTTTTAGATATATATATATATATATATATATATATATATATATATATATATATATATATATATATATATATACAGAGAGAGAGAGAGAGAGAGAGAGAGAGAGAGAGAGAGAGAGAGAGAGAGAGAGAGAGAGAGAGAGAGAGAGAGAGGGGGGGGCGGGGGTCCCGTGGAGCATCATGCAATCAAACCCAATATGATTCTGCAGTTTTGAAATACAATTAATGAGAAAATAGAAATTTGCGAGTTCAAGGATAAAATGCGTCATTTTAATAAGAATAACCTTAACAGTTTTATTTATATATGGGTGTGTTTGTGTCTGTCTTTCTGTGTGAATATATACTTATATAGTGACGGGAAATATAAGTTTTCCCATTCAGAATCCCGATAGCATGTAGGTTAATGTAAAATTATTTTTGAAAATCTTTCCTTACCTGAAAAGTTGTAGCTACTTCAGTTCAAATTCTATAGGCTAAAACTAGTTTTCTAAATATCATTTCACTAATACGCTCAAGATTAACTGGACTTTTATTTAATCAACATAAAAGTAATTTCCACATCTGTATAATTACATGATATGCCACAAACAATTCTACTTTGTTCCCCAACATTTCATAATTGCAGATGATCCCCATGAGTGGAATCACTCGGTTTTAGCGCTTCATGAAGAAATAGATGTCTCCATAATTCCAAGTGGGAGTTATTTCTGCATCTCCGATGCCATGTTGCAACTTATGTGTTTTACTTTAATCTTTTTTTCATTGCGAATATGAAGGTCATATATATTATACTGTTAAAAATTGGCATTAAAGACGATAAATGTCTGGCAACATTTATTCCAGGATTTTTTCCTTTTTAAAAACGGATATGCTGACGTGAAAGAGGGAAATTACGGTCACCAACCTGTAAAAGATGATAACAAAGTAAGGTAAAATTACGGTCGTCTGTATTTTACTGAAATACGGTTGAGAACAGTATATTTTTACGGAGAATTACCGATTAAAATTACGGTTTTTTCTAACGGTGCACATAATTAGCGGATGGCATATTTCTTTCATCTCCATACAAGCTTCATTGCAAAATTCATGTATGGGAATCTAATGATGGGAATCTAACCTTTTTTTTACTAGGTTTTATAAACTCTTTTCTTTTCTTTTATTTTTAAGACAAAAACATATAATACGAAAATTTCCAGGAGCAAAAAAAAAAAAAAAAAAAAAAAAAAAAATTCATTGCATCATTAGATGTATAGTTTTGCCATTTTATTTGATCTTAATAATCCACAAACTGATAGTTCTATGTAGTAATTCTATTGAATGTAATATTTATGACTGGTTAGGTTCTTAGACTCTGTATAAAAATTGAAAGAAAAACAAAGTACAATAACATAACTGAAAACTGAATAACTTCCTTTCCCCCTCCCATAAAGGAGTATAATCTTTAAGTATATACTGAGTATTTTTTTTTTTTTTTTTTTTTTTTTTTTTTTTTTTTTAGTAATAGTATCCCTTCAAACTAACGAATTATGAGACGCAGAAGAGAAAATCATCGGCAGGTAATGAGCCAGTTCAAGGTATATCCATATCCAAACAACAAAGTTTAAGGGTTTAAAGGCTGCTCATGAATGGCAGAGGCAAGGGACAGTGGCAGAGCCCTATTAAGCAAGACAATGACCTAGAGACTCAACATATATATGATCAGTGCCCAAGCCCCCACTTCACCCAAGCTAGGATCAAGGAGGGTCAGACAATGGCTGCTGATACCTTAGGCAGATAGACGTATAGGCTCGCACAAACACCCCCACCCCATCCTTAGCTCACAAGGATGGTGCATATGCAGCGATCAAAGGAACTAAAGAGTTTGACCGGGACTCGAACCCCAGTCCGGCGTTCACCACTCAGGGACGTTACCGCATCGGCCACCACAACCCTAATTGACAACAATTAACATTATTCTGTAATTCCTTACAATTTCTGATTTATCAATATGCATAATGGCATCTTTACGTGGTCTCCTCAGCTTTCCGCTTCACAAGACCCGATACCATCTGTGTCCTAACCTTTCAACTAATGAACAAATCATAAAGACACATTTTGCTATAACAATCAGTCCCATTTCTTTTCCTTCAAAACAGAATTATTATAGGATTTAGCTCTTCAAGATGTTCGTGAATATAAAATCTTGTTTTACGTCAAGACGTTCTTTAAAGAATAAAGGTACGATAATTAACGTAAATATTTTAAGAACCATCGCCTTTATAACCGAATTTTATTATTTCTTTCAGAAGAGTAATCTAAATATAAGGTGACACTATCATGTGAATTCCGAAGAATTATCACCATTTCAACAATGTAGGTTTTACAAATTAATCAGACGTCTTCTCCTGTCATCCTTTTTTTTTTATTTTAAACGTAATACATAAATTAACATATTTGGAAAAAAAAATTATTCCTAAAAATATACCCCCAAATCTTATTTGAAACTGATACGCTGGATGAGGTGTTTCAGGTAGAAGTCTTTCCTTCAATAAATTCTGTCATTTTTGTTACAAATTGCTATATCAATGAACCAACGTATCTTATATAATCTTCCCTATCTCTCCTATGCCTTTACCATTTCTCTTTTATTTCAGTATATATTTGATTTGTTTGTAAGCTTCTTTTCTTACACCCCGTATTATTCCTTTCCCATTTTGCATCTCCCCCTCGGGAGCTTATATCCCTAGTTCATGAAGAGATCATTCTGAGCCCTAATCCCCATTACCTCAGGCCTTAGTTTTTTTTTTTTTTTTTTTTGAAATTTCTATTTTTTCCTGTTGAACAAGTAACACCCCATTATGTGTCTCACACAACAGTAAAATATATCTTTTGTTTCTACACATAATTCTTTTATTAAATGGTTATTCATTTATAAGTATTTTTTCTCATCAATGAATAAAGCTCTAATCTGTTCACCCATTTAGTTCTGCATTCATCCAATCTTGTATTCACAATCAAACCATTTTCTATTAGTTATGATTTATAAACCTTGTGTTCATTTATTTCTTTTTTTATTGTGATCGAAGATACTATTCATGGTTTCTTCCTCATTCTAGACACAATTCTCTTCCATAGTGATACACAATTTTGTACTTAATATTGACCCGTTTTTTTATGACTAGTTAGCACAGCCTGTTCACCACAATTCAACTGTCATTCCCTGAACTAATGACCTTTGCTCTTTCTATGACCTTGACCTTGTACGGAATCTCCAAGTTCAAGAAAGTCATTTATCTTATGACTAAACTTTTCCCATCAAATAGATAAGTTATGAAAAGAATATTCCGGAAATTGATGGCCGTTTGTCAGTTTCTTTTAATTCACCTACTTGACAATCAAATTTGTTTCCAGTGAACAAATTTATGAAAAACAGATATTCACAGATTGAAAAAAAACTAATTAAAGTAGAAAACCATCTTTGATTGATATCGTAGATGAAAAAAAAATATACAGAGAAATTTCATTAGCTATATTCTTAAAAGATGTAAATTGAGCAGCATTCAAATAATGACAAGAAATTTCATCCGAGATATCGTATGTCCAAGCGTTCAACTCAAAAACTCCTCATTTTAATTGATCTTCAATATTCAGAATGAACTGGGCAAGATGCCAGAGATGTGGGTAGATGTTACGCAAAGAAAACTATTGCTGCTTAAGTAGGCGGAAAGATATTGTCCGTAGAAATAGAAATTAAAAATAGTTATATGTACAGTATGTATGTATACAGTATATACATATATTATGTACGCATAAACACACACACACATGCACATACACACACACACACACACACACACACACATTATATATATATATATATATATATATATATATATATATATATATATATATATATATATATATATATATATATATATATATATATATACTGTATATGTGCGTGTTTGTGTGTATATGTGTCAAATCAATAATCCTTAAAATTAGAAAAGTTTAAGAGTTTCACTGGCCAAGTGGGAAGGTCGAAGTCTCGGAAGCTGTGAGTTAAAAGGTTGAATGTTTGAGCAGCACTCAAAGCTCTATACCATTCATTACTGAAAACAAAACTTATTGTCCTCGTGAGCTTTGTATAGGCGAACAAGGGGAATTGGGGCTTGGGGATTTCTTAGAGGGTATGAGCATTCATTGTCTGATCTACCCTTGTTCTAGCTCGGGTGCGATGCAGTAGCGGGTGGGGGGTGGGGGGTGGATAGATCATTTATCAATATTACACATAATACATTTTGTATATGACGTGGTGCTAAGAAACTGTATAACTTTATCTTTACTACAGTTCTACCTACATTTATCAAAATCCAGAAAGCATTAAAGTCAAACAAGCGTCGTACATGATACATTAGAAGTACGAAGCAGTTGCAAACTCCTTTAAATGTTGTTGTTGCGATAGTCGTCGGGACACCCGTACGCAATAAACGAGAAACATTACCCTGCATATGCCGCTCATTAGCGAGGTCTTACCATCCCCTTTTACTATGCTTCCGTCATTATTTGAGTGGGAGGAGACACGAGAGGGGAACTGGAAGGGGAAGGGAAGGGAAGGGATAAGCCGAGACTGAACACAAGGAGAAAACCAAGACATGGCTTTTGCTGCGACATTAAAACCCTCTTTTTCTGGGATATTTACTGAAATAAAAAAAAGAGGGAGGGAGCTGTTATGGAAATGAATGAGAAACATTCACACTAATTAAGCCTCGTTGTGACTTAACTGTTAAATAAATTATACCGATAAAAGATAGTTCTCTTATATGAAAAGGATCAAAAATTTATTTTTAATGGATTTATTCATGATTGATCTCATTAACTTCTGTTGATAATTATATTTGTTAACAATTAATATCGGAAAACTATTCTGTTTTTTATAAACATTTCTATTAACTATATACTTTCCTTGAAGGATAACAATATTGAGAGAAAAAAAAAAGATTGAACATAGAGTTTTGTCTCAAAATATAATTTGCCCGTTGGCTATAGTAACCTGCATATTATTCTAATAGTTAAGATACCATTGGCACTCCAGAGGTAATAATGATATCGTTCTTCGATGTAGTGAAATCAGAGGGATTACTGTTATCAACGCTTAAATCAAGCACTAAATACTCCTCGAAGTTATGAAAATAACAAGAATAAATGATAACGTGGAAACACTCCATGAAAGAACTGGGACATAATCAAAGTTATTATTCTAAAATATTATTCTTCCTGAAGTCTATATCATTTGCTATAAAATTATCATTATCCATTAATGATTCATGACATCAACAGCATCCATGTTTAGATAAGCATTTTAATTTCTTCTGGAATAACGTCGATGTTAATTACTCTTATCAACGATAATTACTAACATCATAATTATTATTTTGCAGATAAAAGCGTTAGTGAAAAAAAAATGAATTATTAAGACTCACTGGAGTTCCTTCTTCGTAACATCCTAAGGATAAAACACAACTTTAGAAATGCTGTTTGTTATAATATCATAATGGAAGGCATTGATTAAATTGAATTTATTTGCAAATACGTAAAGCACATAATGGCCAAATATGTATTTATGTACGTATGCATGTATGTATGTATGAAAATTATTTTAAAAAAGTTTTTTTTTTTTTTTACATTCCACTCCTTCGCCAGGTCTGGCCAGCCATTTTAAACGTCTTCGGCATTTCCTTTAAGAAGAGGATCATATAGCGATAAGAAGGATATATAAAGGTCCATGAAGAGGATATTGAGGCAAGAGGGGTACATAAAGGTCAAAGAAGAGGATCATATAGCGATAAGAAGGATATATAAAGGTCCATGAAGAGGATATTGAGGCAAGAGGGGTACATAAAGGTCAAAGAAGAGGATCATATAGCGAAAAGAAGGATATATAAAGGTCAATGAACAGGATCATATAGCGAGAAGAAGGATATATAAAGGTCAATGAAGAGGATCATAAATCGAAAAGATAAATAAAGGTCAAAGAGGAGGATCATATTGCGAGAAGAAGGGCATATAATGGTTAATGAAGTGGATTATATAGCGAGAAGAATGATATATAAAGGTCAATGAAAAGGATCATATAGCGAGAAGAAAGATATATAAAGGTCAATGAAGAGGATCATAAATCCAGGAGGATACATAAAGGTCAAAGAAGAGGATTATAGGGAGAGAAGGATACACAAATGTCAAAGAAGAGGATCATACGGCGAGAAGAAGGATGCATGAAAGTCCCTTGGACATTAAGCCCAAATTTGTGCAGAAATTCCTTGAACAAAAGACGAGCTGAGCGTTGTGGTAATGAGGCATGTTTCCAGTAATCCTCATTATCGTTTTTCCAAAGGATATAAAAGCGTTAAACAAAGTAATTATATAAAAATAGGGAAGTTTTCCGATGTTAATAACATCACTAATTCCGGTGATTTGACTGTTTCCAAAACTTAACTCAATGACTATATAAGCAAAATGTTTCTCAAAAGATATTTATGAGAAAAACCTAATGCTTAAAAATGACATAGTGCTGATAATGAAAAGTAATAAAAAAATTTGAATAATTTATGGAGTAAGCATGCAAATGGAAACCAAAAAAATGTAGTGATTGATTACGATATGGAGTGCCACAGAATAGCAATTGGATAGCATGTGGTTTTGGATGAAAATATGTTAATGGCGTTAGGGTTAAAGAAAAGATGAGACGCAAAATAAGAGAAGTAAGGAATACAGTATAATTTGTATAAAGGGTGTGATGAAATGGGATGTGTTGATGGAAGCCAATGTTATCATATATGGAGGAACTGTCGAGTCAACTTTCTTTTAAGAAAGGAAACGAGGATATATTACAAACTCTAAAAAGAAAAACGTAAATGAAATGAGATTGCTGAAAAACGTGTAATATTGAGATGATACTTAGGTGAAGAAGAAGAAGACAATCACGAAGTTTTAGGAGAAATGAGATAAAGATTAGAAAATCTGGACATGTGAGAGGTGTAATAATGTCAACAGAAAGGGATTCAATGTATGTCTGGAAAGTAGGAGACGCCAAGCAAGACCGCAGTGTGGAAGCTTATGCTGGGATCGATGCAATGGAATTCACGTATGAATGGGATAGTGAGCATTGTTTTGTGTGTTCTCAAGGGCCAACCCCTCCCCCTCTCTCTCTCTCTCTCTCTCTCTCTCTCTCTCTCTCTCTCTCTCTCTCTCTCTCTCTCTCTCGAGTTGTATCTGTGTGCCAGTGAGTGAATACACTTGTGCGACCCTAAAAATATCCTGATCTAACGCGGATAGCAAAAGACTATCGAGTGCAATATAGCTACAAGTTTTCGTGAATATTCGGTGATTAGTTTGAGGTCAGAAAAGTGTGATAAAACGTCGGCATAGGATAGTTATCTTGTGAATTACTAAAAATCTGATCAAAATGGCACTCTACAATACAGGGAA
The DNA here is from genome assembly GCF_036898095.1 of Palaemon carinicauda. NCBI lineage: Eukaryota > Metazoa > Arthropoda > Malacostraca > Decapoda > Palaemonidae > Palaemon > Palaemon carinicauda. The sequence continues at coordinate 37,417,884 of NC_090748.1, forward strand.
AGCTTAGAGAGACATTGCTGCACTCAGCAAAAGTAAATTCCATGAGTTGGCGAAACAAGAGCACGACCGTCTGATAACAGAGGACACTAGTAACTCCAACCAGTGTGACGGAAAAATATTCGCAGACATATTGAAACAATATGATCCAATAAACTGGAGCAAATCTGCAGAAAACATCAGCAAAATAATGGAAGAAATTCCAAAGAAGATCCAAGGGATAAAGAGACTTATAAAGAATGTTTACATCAATCAACACATTCCATCTAAAAACAATAAGAAGTCCAATATGGTGAATATGCTGATTGGTGCATTGGGAAAAAGAATGCCAAAATGGTGTAATGCATGTAAGATATGGTATTCCATTAATAATCCTCAACAACTGATTTGAAAATGTGATGCCTGCCATGTTCCAACACACCCTACATGTGCTGAAGTACAGCAAAAAAATAGAAAATAAAGACACAAAGGTATTCTACTCAACATGCTTAGTCTGGATAGAAAATATAATTAAGTCTAGACTAAATCTGCAAATAGTTGAAGAAGAAGAAGAAGAAGAAGAAGAAGAAGAAGAAGAAGAAGAAGAAGAAGAAGAAGAAGAAGAAGAAGAAGAAGAATAGAAAAATGAACAGGATATGTGTAAAGATGCAGAGGAAATCATTGATATAACTTATGATGCCATCCAACAACATACTTATGAAGAAATAAATTATCAGATGGACACAAATAATAGACCTAAGAGACTCTACCCGGACCTACATACTTTTAGGGAAGAGCAAAAACAAGAAAAAAAAGAAAAGAAAGATATAGTCTGCAATTTGCTGAAAAGAGGGAATTGCAGATTTGGCGAAAGATGCTACTAAAAGCATCCAAAGATATGCCTTAATTATGAAATATATGGTAAATGTGCGTATTTAGACGGATATGGAGACGAATGCAGAGACCTCCATCCAAAAATATGCAAAAACCTAAAAGAAGGAAAAGGATGCAGTTTCAACAAAATATTTCGATATATGAATCCTGCAACCATGAATGAAAGTAAGAAATCTCAGCAAACTGAAAAGAAAAATGAAAGAAAAAATTAAACAAAAAATAAACAAAAAAGCAGGCCGCGTATATGCCGCGCTATGCACCAAAGGCCCCAAGATATGAGGCCTTTCAACCCAAATATGCACATTTAGAGCCCAACTACAAAGAATGCATCTAAAATGCCAGGAGTTGGTGCAGATATGGGAATAATTGCAGGTATACACACCAAAATAAATATGAAGGCGAAAGAGCAAATATAAGAGAAAAGTTGGATTTTTTAATAGCAGAATTCCTGGAAATGAAGAAAAAAACATCATATCAGAACAGGAAGGATGCATAGGAGAATCCATATTATTACCAATATTAAATAATGGGGATGAAACACAAACCATAATAGTGATGAATGCACAGGGTTTAGTCACGAGTAACTCTAAAAGGAAAATAGAGTTCTTGGAAGAACTAAACCAAATTGAAAAAATAGATATATTAAATATAAGTGAACCATGGTATTCCCAAGAGACTGGCAGTGATGACCATATAAAGGGTTTCCAAACTTATAGGTCAGACAGAAAAAATAGGAATCAAGGGGGAACCGCAATATATGGAAGAGACATAAATCAAGGAAAAGTCTGTGAAAAATACAGCAACACAGAATGTGAATTGATTGCAGTAGAATTTGAATTTGAAAAACTGGTGAATATTGTAGTTTACAGATCCTCAAATACTAAGGAGTTTGACATAATAATAGAAAAAATAGATGATATATGTAGAAACCATAAAGACTGGAATATACTCCTATCCGAAGATTTTAACTTTCCTTTCGTGGATTGGAAAGAACGGATAGAAGAAAGTGGTTGTATGTATACATATAAAAAAGAGAGTAATAGTAGCGCAGAAGATAAGAGGCAATTTGAAAAGCTTCAAGATATTATATTAGAACATATTATGCAACAAATAAACCACATTCCAACAAGAAAGGATAATGTCCTAGATCTAGTGTTTTTGAATGAGGTGGATTATGTTAAAGAAATAATAGTGTATAACACGGGAATTTCAGACCACAATGTCATAGAATTGATAGTCCATTCTAAAGCAAGTGATCGCAGAATTAATAAAAGCACAAAACTTTGGGAAGGATATGGAAAATATAATTTTTATAATAAGAATATAAAATGGTCAGAAATAAATGAAAAACTGAATAAAGAATGGAAAAATTTATTTGTAAGTGATAATATACAGGTAAATACGGACATACTGTACAAAATACTGAAGAAAATTGTTGAAAAATATGTACCAAAAAAACAATAAACAAAAGACATGCATACCAAGAGACAGAAGGATCTTATTTCAGAAAATTAGAAAGTGGAAGAAAAATCTTGAAAAGGAAAAAAAATGTGTGGAAAATGATGGAAATAAAATGTAAGATAGAAAGTGCAGAACAAAAGATTATACAGTTGAAAGAAAATGAAAAAAGGGACTTAGAAGATAAGACACTTTAAAATATAAAAAAAAAACCAAAGTACTCTACTCCTATGCAAAAAAAGATGAATAAAGGGAGATTAGAAATAGGCCCTCTAAGAATTGAAGGATGGCTAACGAATGAAAAAAAAAAGAAAATATGCAATATATTGGCAGAAAAATATAAGAGTGAGTTCACGCCAAGAATTGCGAATGAGAATAATGAAACAGAAATGAGAGA
>NC_090748.1:37425608-37428108 GCF_036898095.1 Palaemon carinicauda
ACACACGCTCGTAGGCTACACTGTAACGGTATTTTCTTTTTTATTGTATATCTTGCTCTACACCTCACTGTTAACAGAACCTGTTTAAGCCTGCTTTTCATGAATTATTTTCTGTTAATTTTAATAACTTTCTAGTCATGAGCCTGCTGTATATAAACTCGTCATCTGTTGAAAAAAAAGTTAGTTGCATTCACCTAGCCTCTCAGTTATAACCAAACCGCTCACTCTCACATTAGTGACACATCAGAGTGACCAGCTCCCTTCTGCCTTCTTCCCCACACTACCGTGTCTTAATGTTTGCAGATGCCGCCTCCGACCCTGACTCTCCTATCAACACTATTCCCACAAACCTACCACCCTTCGCCAGTACAGAAGCATTTGTCTACTTTCAGCCCACAGAGGTCCAATTTTGCATCTGTGCTCATTTTCTTTCACATTTCCACCTCCTGGTTGATGTCGCTCACCGAGGTTAGTCAATACAAATTCTTACTTGTGACACCTTTTCAATCCACCCCTCTGACCTCACTATCCACGTCAGTGCACTAGGGATGCCTACACCTACCTCCTTACAATGTACTCAGGAATTTTCCATAGGGAACTTTGCCAAACTCCCATGTTTCCTCGCTAGATATAGTATCTATCACCATATAAAGATGACAGGGCCCTCAGTGTTTGCCAGATTCAGGTATTTGGCCCCGTATCATTTAGCAGCTACTAAACAAACGTCCGGCAAAATTTAAGAAATAGGCCTTTGCAAAATGTCTCAATCCTACGGTCGTCACCCTTACACATGGTCCTGAAGAAAAATGTTTCTCTGTATCCATGTAGGGACCTGAAGACATAACCGGATCACTATCATTTCCAAACATCAGCGACCTAACCTCCTACTTGCACAATGCAAAAGTTTTTTCCACATCAACCTCCTGAAGGAATATTATCCCCAAGACCTCCATCATCCCCGCCCCCCTTTTCGGTGCATACACCTTCATTTACTCCTTTTTTGGCCTTCATAATGCTGGGGCCAATTTTCAATGCTTCATGGATGGCATCTTAGGGGACCTTCCCTTCTGTATATGTTATATGGATGACATATTAATGTTCTCTTCCTCCAAAGATGAACACATCCGTCACCTATGCATCACGCTCAACTGCCTACAACAGAACGAGTAGCCATTCAGAACTATTCCTCAACCTCGAACATTAAAGCACTGTAAGAACTCTTGGGCATGATCAACTATTATCACCATTTCCTAAAAGCCATCACTGCCACTCTTTCCCTTCTCTACGCCTCCATCAAGGGTAAGCAAAAAGCCCTGAAGTGAGGTCACCTTCAAGAATCGGCCTTCTGCAACGCAAAATTACTCTATCAATCATTTCTGCTCTCACTTTTCCCGTGCCATATGCCCCTCTTTTTCTCTCCCTCGTTGCCAGCAATATAGCAATTGAGAAAGTACTCGAGGAGGGGTTTATGAGCTCACCTTGCCCATGGGCCTTTTTAAGCAGAAAATTATCTAAGGCGAATTGCTGCAGTGCATTTGGCTTCCGTCACTTTCACCACATCTTAGAGGGTACGCCCTTCATTACTCGCATGGACCACATGCCTCTAGAGTATGTCTTCACTCGACAGTTGGAGGACTAGTCCGCCTGCTAATGCCAAAATCTCTCCACCATTGCTGAGTACAACTGCACCCTTCAACACATCCCTGGGGAAATGAATTCTATTGCTGATGCTCTATCAAGAAACACACTGCCACCATTCACCTAGGATTGGATTACAATGCTTTGGCAGAAGCCCAACGAAAAGATCCAGAGTACCAAGTATGTAGGACATCCTGCACATCCCTCCATTGAGAAGATTGCTCTTGACGACTCCAACACTACCCTCCTCTGTGATGTTAGTAGCGGTAGACCACGACCATGGATACCTGCTCCGATATACCGACAGGATTTTGATTTCATCCATAGCCTTTTATAGCCCTTGCACTGATCTACTGTACAGTTACTGTAGTTTATTTGGCATGGCATTACTAGCGACGTGAAAGATTGGTTCCGCGTCTGTACTTCATGTCTAACTTCTAAAGTACATTGACACATGGCTTCAGGAGTGGCCACTTTTCCTTAACCTCAGTGTCGTTTTGCTCATATTCACGTCCATATAGGAGGTCCCCTACCGATATCACAAGGAACCGTTTCCTGTTTACTGTCGTCGACCACTCCACTTGTTGGCCTGAAGCCATTCCCATGGAAACTGCAATGTATACCTCAAGTGCATCTGCCTTACTCTCAGGGTGGATAGCAAGATTTGGTATCCCAGAGCATAGTGCTTCTGACAGGGGTACCACTTTCACCTCTCAATTGTGGACATCATTATCGAGTCCCTTGGGAATCTCCCTACATCAGAAAACCACTTACAACAATGCTGATAACGGAAGGGTTGAACGTTTTCACCGTACCTTCAAAGCAGTTTTGAAGTACCACTACAAGAACTCCATCTGGTTTA
>NC_090748.1:37433108-37443108 GCF_036898095.1 Palaemon carinicauda
GTATAAGAACAGAGAAGAATCTGTCAAGAACAGGCCAGAGGACAGAGGAGAATATGGAAAGAATAGGCCACACTATTCAGTGTATGAATAGACAAAGGAAAAATGAGGCGTAATCAAAGAGAAGGATCCAATATAGTACTCTCTGGCCAGTCAAAGTACCCAATATCCCTCTGGTAGTAGTATCTCAACGGGTGGTTGGTGCCCTTGACAACCTATTTATAGAATTACCATGCAGGTCCTTATAGGATATATTATAAGCGCTGAAGAAAAGTTCAATAGTCTTCAAATTACGTTTCTGAACCATCTGGGTTATCTAAGTCTCTGTCTTCTGCAGTCATTGGCTTATGCCCTTCCTCAGATCCTTCACAAGAGCAGAACCTGCCTGTTCAGAGGATATATTCCTGGAGTTTTTATACATCACTGGAGAGTCTTCAGTTACTACATGTATTGTTTGGGTAAACCTTCGACCATATTAATTTCAGCATCCCATTCAGACATCTGTAAGTGAATTGAGCTTCATCTTGGAGGCCCAATTGGGGATGAACCTGTTAACATTCATGGCATTAATGATAGACTTTTAGTAGGCTACACATGGAGTAATGACACATACCAAATCTGTGGTAACTTAATGGAAATGTTCCTGCCTGGCGACTTGAGGGAGGGGTGTTTGAAAGCCCGCTAAAGCTCGATAGTTTCTTGTGGTGTCTGCATCCTCACAATCTTTTTTAACCTAGGATGGAGGGTTTTGGGGGAGCCTATATGTCTACCAAATTATCATTCGTAATCATTGCCTCGCCCTCCTGGCACTACCTTGATGGAAGGTTTAGGCACTGATCATCTGTATATATGGTTCGCCTCTAGGGCATTGTCACTGTCCCTTGACTTTGCCATTCATGAGTGACCTTGAAACTCTTTAAATTCCACGCCTTCCTTCCCGTTGAAGGAGACGGTACCAGTGAAGTGCTGACTTCTCAGAAAGTCGTCAGAGGAAGGATTGTAAGGCCCCCGTTCTGACATTGATCCCATTTACAGCTTGAGGATATTATGAGCAGGAGATGAAGATCAAACACCCTCCAAGCAATCGACATCCGATTACCAAACCACTTGAGTGGATAGCCTGATACCACACCCCCAAAACCCCACATCCCCGCCCTGAGCTTAAAAGGATGGAGAAGGAAATGCCCATTTGTTGGATTCTTTTAAACATTTGTGTAGAAATCTTTACTCTTATCCAACAAACCAGATTTCATCAGTATGGATAATATAGCAAGAAAAGGTCAAAATGGTTTCCCTTCATCGCGAAGATTTTAGTTACAAATAAACACAGAACAACACCAAGTGAGACCAGGAATTACGGACGCCATGACACCATCTTATCAAGTGACATTTGCTACTTGCCTCTTCTTGGCTAGTCTCTCCTAATCCAACGTTTATTGTATTCTCTGGGGTTTTCTTTCGTTCTTTCCTTCCAGCGTTTATTGCTTGACATCTCAATAAATTTTGCAATGAAAGGAAGAATGAGTGACGGGGAAAACATGCCCAAAGAAAGGCGAGACTTAGTCCATGAAGAAGTCTTAATAAAACTTGCTTTCTTTCAGATTTCTTTTCTCCGTAATGGAAGAATTTGATGTAACTTTCGCCAGCATAAATGCAAATTCTTCTTTTTGCCTCAGATGCCTTTTACGACTCCCTTTCATGTGATTCTATTCCTTTGATGCACTGACAAAATACACTGAATCTACTGCATGAACCACCTGACTTGTTGGTATTGACTTTGTTACTCTGTCAAAATTAATTTCTAAATTCTTACTAATTTTAGACGTAAATCTCTATTTTGTTTGAGTTGTGGTCATTGTTTAAATGAAAAGAAAAGACAATAGTGTAATTAGTGTCTCCATAATAAGCAAGGAAATTTGCATTTAGAATTTTTTTTCTTTTTAATTTCATGACCTACAATAAGAGAATTCCTTTATGATTTAAAAAAAAATGGGAACATATTACTAAAAACTTACCCTCTTCAAAAAAAAAATAAATGAAGAATCTTGTTCATAATGAAATACCGTTGAAACCTAAAAGGTAAACTTTAAAGAATAATGAAATAACTTTTGGTATATTATTTTTCCATCACCTAAAATTAAATAATGTTCCTTCCTATTATTTCACCATCATCATCATAATCTCCTCCTACGCTTATTGACGCAAAGGGCCTCCGATTTCGTAAGTCGGCTCTATCTTGACCTTTTAAATCAAAACTTCCCCATTCATCATCTTCTACTTCACGCATCATATTCCTTAGCCATGTAGGCCTGAGTCTTCAAATTCTTCTAGTTCCTTGTGGAGCCCAGCTGAACGTTTGGTGAACTAAGCTCTCTTCGGGAGTGCGAGGTGCATCTCCAAACCATCTTCATCTACCCCTCACCATGATCTCATCTACATATGGCACTCGAGTAATCTCTTATAGTTTATTTTCTAATCCTATCCTGCCATTTAACTCCCAATATTCTTTTGGTGGCTTTGTTTTAAAATTTACAAAGCCTGTTGGATATTGCTTCATTGTCATACCACGACTCATGTCCATAAAGTAACACTAATCTCACTAAAATTAACCTAGCCATTACCTGAATTACTTTTTTCAATATATCATTAATCTCCAATTCTGAACACCCTCTATTAGAGATCACAGTTCTTAAATATTCAAATGATTCTACCTTATCAATTGAAATGATTCTACCTCATTAGTTTAACTGATTCCACCTCATTATCATTTACATATTTCAATTAGAATACTTCCACATTATAATCACGTATAGAATATGCATGTTTTGTATGTTAATAAACTAAAATCAGTGTCCAATACAAGAGCTAAAATTTCTCTCTCTCTCTCTCTCTCTCTCTCTCTCTCTCTCTCTCTCTCTCTCTCTCTCTCTCTCTCTCTCTCTCTCTCTCTAAATCAGAGATTAAAAGCGATACTATTTGCCTCGACTTTTCTAAGGCTTTTGATGTTGATCATTTCATTCTATGTAAAAGGGTCAAAGGAAAGATGGGAGGTGGACCGCGGAACTGAGCCAGCTCTGCAGAATAGCTCAATATATAGAGAATCACAAAAGCTTGATTTTAATTCATCAGCACAGCAATGAATTTCCATTCCTCGTTCTTCAATTCAATCAAACTCCGAAAACCAGTCAAATGTCCTTCCCCCATCCTACTCCGTCAAGATCCAGCCAAGATTGCCTACGACCTATGGAAGTGAATCTCGTGATGCATTCACACCATACCTAATCAGCCATTATCTGTATACAGGAGGATAATAATAATAATAATAATAATTCTTTATTTCCAATATTTACATTGGGTATTCATAAAATATAAGGCTACAATTAGTAAAGTCATCTTACAAATAGTTCAAATATTTGTTATTTTAGACATACAAAAGTTGTTTTAAGAATCAACAAATCGGCTAAAACTTTGTAATTGAAATAATTCATCAGTAATAAAAGAATATCATGAAATCAGAAAGTATTTACTTAGAATATAGTGAGTAAAAATTACTCTTGCCGAATATTGAAATACATTGTCATAGACCACATAAGTTGTGTTAAAAACAAGTCATGTACAACTCGTATTAAAATAACACATAGTAATCAAATATGAATACTAGATTATAAGGAAATCTTAATTTTGTAAATAAAAGCCATCTTATCCATAAATATTATCTAAAACTAAATCCAACATCTATAGAAGTACAGTAGTGCCTTCAAAAGCACTTTTAATAAGGCAATTAAGCATAACATTCGTACATTAATCGGGACCATTTAAAATTAGTTTCTTTAAGTTTACATTAAAAGCAGCGAGAGAGGATTTTTGTTTAATTGTGCCAGGTACTTTATTGTATAATGCTGGGCCTCGAACTCTAAACTGGCGGGAGCCTATCTCTGTTTTTGCCCTTTCTACATATAGATTTTCCTGCTGTCGAGTAGAAACCCCATTAACTGCGTGTACTGTTGGAAAATCGTATAACCATTCAGGAGTTATTTTACGTATTATTTTGAATACCAAATTACAGACATCTATGGTATATTTGTCTTTTATCTTTAACCATTCTAATTTTTTGAGGTAAGGGGATATGTGGTCATATTTTTTAACATTACCAACAGCCACTCGGGCGGCAAAGTTTTGAAGTTTTTGAGCCCTTTTCATTTGTGTAGAGCCAGTTACTCCCCAAATTCTTAAACAGTAGTTGATTATACTCATAGCCAGCGACTGAACAACTATTTTACGCGTAGATGAATCAAATGAGCCTTTTACTCTATTTAAATAAATTAAAATGCCCATCACTTTCTTATAAATTTCCTCTATATGCGTTTCATACGTCATATATCTGTCAAAATAAACCCATAGATTTTTTACTGCTTTCATGGGTTTAATCATATTTCCATTAAAATCTATTTGTACATTATCTCCAATTTCTGATATATATATTGTCGGGAACCTATAAAAATGAATTGTGTTTTTTTTTTTTCATTAAGAAGCAAACCATTAGTTAAGAAGTAGTATTTGGCCTTCTTTAGTATGCATTTTGCCCCATGAATTAGTTCGTCTATTTCACTTACATTTCCTTCAATTAAGATCTGGGTGTCGTCGGCATATTGGATGACAAAACAGCCGAGTAGTGATTTGAACAGATCATTGACATAAATTGCAAAGAGTATTGGGCCAAGAATAGAGCCCTGGGGCACACCAAACTCTACAGTTTTTTTGGGACGACACAGTTTGACCCATTCTAACTGACTGGGATCTCTTATGTAGGTAATTCATAAACCAAAGTGGATCTATACTTAGCGATGTACATTTATCAAATAATATATTATGCTTCACGCTATCGAAGGCTTTTGAGAGGTCAAGTAAAAGGAGTAGTGAGATTTTCTTATTATCCATGTTATTATAAATCTTATCTGATACTTTTAATAGAGCCGTTTCAGTTGATAATTTTGGCCTGAAGCCGTGTTGACTTTGTGAGATTAGACCATTTGTCTCTAAAAATCAGTTAATTGAATAGCAATTATTTTTTCCAGAACTTTTGACAATACCGGTAGCAAAGATATAGGACGATAATTGGAGACGTCTTCCATATCACCACTCTTAAAAACAGGAATTACGTGGGGATTTTTCCATAACTCCGGATACTGTTTAGTGGCTATGGATGTGTTAATTATAACTGTAAGGTAAAATGCAATATTATATAACCCATCCCTAATGAAACGCAAGCTAATCCCGTCAAATCCAAAAGCATTTGTGTTTTTAAGATTTTTTATAATTAAGATGACAGTATTACAATCAACAGGAGTATTCTTAAAACTATCTAATTCTCTAACTGGAATATTACGTACTGTTTCAGTAGAGATATCATATTTCCTAATTTCCTCTTGGGTTTTTTCGAAAGTTTTTTTTCCCGACCTCAGCGAAAAAATCATTGAATTTTTCAGCCTTAGAGTGTACATCAGTTACTGCTGGCAATAGCATAGAGCTCCTATCTGTTTGTTGACCATTAAATAGCATATATTTTGTTATTTTCCAAGTAGCAGAGACATTGCCTTTAGCTTTCAGATATTCGCTTTTGTAAAACTGCCTACGGCTTGCCGCTAACTTTGAGTTTACTCTCTTCTTCAGGTCTTTATGTTTTTCTCTCAGAAAGATGTTGAAAGCTTGATTTTTTAACTCACTTTTCAGTCTGTCTCTTTCTTTCGTCTCGCTTTATTTCATCTGTTATCCAGGGCGCAGGGGGACGAATGATTTCTTTCGTTACAACCGGAGCACAAATGTTTAGACAAGCTGTAAAGACGTCGTTTAAAGTTTCAACTTGGTTGTTTACATTGTCAGTATTTAAAATGCCATTTAATATATTTACGTTATTCATAAGGAGGTCACAAAGAAAGTCTGGAGAATAATTTTGCAAACATCTAAAAGTTTTTAAAACAGGTTTCTTTTTTTGGCTTACAAATATTCAGATGAGTTAAGATTGTCTCGTGGTCTGCCACCAAGCTTGGTATAATATCAATTTTTGTTATCATAAGTTTAGCATTTGTTATTACCAGATCAATTAAAGACGCTGATGTAGGAGTAACTCTAGTAGGTTTGTTTACTATCTGATCGAAATTTAGTTTTTTAATTAGTTTAGACATTTTATTCTCGGTCTTTAGCAGATCATCATTAAAATCCCCATAGATAAATATATGCTTATTTCGTAAAATAATTTCTTTAAAAATATCGGAGATATAATCAAAAGAGGTTGCCGGGGCTTTGGGATGGCGATATACGCATCCTACAATAACAGAAGGAAACTTGCGATATTGAATCGAGATCCACTTGTCTTCTACACCCTAACATTTTTCGATCGTTAAATTTATTTCGGTGATCTTCAAATAGTTTCTGACAAATATACATACCCCTCCACCCCGACCTTGATCCTGACGGTAGACATCATATAGGGGAATATTTATAAATGCGTCACTTATATTAGTGTATAACCATGTTTCGCTAACACATAGAATATCAATGTTTTGTTCGTTTAACATAAGTTCTATTTCAAGTTTATGACTTAACAAGGATTGGGCATTAATATGGACTACCGTTAACATATCACTGAATCTAGGAGAAGTCTTCCTGTCGGCACTATCTTCCTGGCCAAGATCCTAGTAGTTGGGGTTTTATTCACATAATCTACTTTTGTGACCAAATTCATAACATATGTTACATCTTAGTTTATGATCAAATCTGCAGTTCGATTGTTGGTGATTGAATTCAACGCAGTTATAACAGCCATATCTATTACCTCTAGTATTAAGATGATTACTATAGTTGCCAGTTTTGTTATTTCTATAAGTATAGCCTGAGCCATTACTATCATTATTATATCTAGAACGCGTTTGAGAATTGGCATATCCCCCTCGAGAGAGGTTCTCTTTCCTAAAAGGCCAAAGGTCAATCCAGAGACGGCTGACACCAGACGCAATTCTCTCTCGAACTGAAACTCTGTATCCATATCGGAAGTCAGATTTAGCATCAATTCAGTTAATGTCTGAATCCTTACAGAGAAGGACCTTGCCAAAGTTGATGGTGCACCTAATAAGGAGTGACACCGATTTAGAGGTAAATCTACTGGTAAAGTCTCTCTCTCTCTCTCTCTCTCTCTCTCTCTCTCTCTCTCTCTCTCTCTCTCTCTCTCTCTCAAATACACACCTACATACACAAAAACGACGCATAGAATAGATTTTCTTTAAATGATTTTCTTCATAATCCAATAATGTTACCAGAAATTAGATTTTGAACAAAATACTTTGCAAAACCAGAGTGGGTTGAGCATTTGACTTTACATAGAGAAAAGAAGAGAAAATCGTTAGTTAACTTAATAACTCTTTAATAAATCTTTTGAAGGAAATAAAGTTGAATCTGAGAGCCGATATTTCCCAAAGCAACACAAAAGGTAAAGATCCCATTTGGGGTAACAGCTTCACAAAGACAAAAGAAAAGTTTTCGAAATAGTCAAAGGAAACCTTTGAAGGTCACAAACGAGGAAGGTTCTTTCATCTTGAGGTTCTGCCTCTAGTAACAGAAGTAGATCTTTGAGGAAGAAGGAAGGACAATATTTCTCATTTTATCGGGAGACCTTTTAACTGGATTCCAGAAGAGGTACTGGAAACAAGCAGCATAACCTCTTAACACATCTCACGACGGCTATTTCCTGCTTCTGCGGTGTTGAGATATTTGGACAGATTACAATACACACATGCACACCTATACACACTCACATACACACACACACACACACACACACACACATATATATATATATATATATATATATATATATATATATATATGTATATATATATGTATATATATGGATATATATATATATATATATATATATATATATATATATATATATATATATATATATATATATATATGCGTGTGTGTACATACATATGCATATATATATATATATATATATATATATATATATATATATATATATATATATATATATATATATATATATATGTATATATATATATATATATATATATATATATATATATATATATATATATATACTAAAACTTGTTCGTAATTTCGAGTTCACTTAACCCTCAAAAAAAATATCCAAAGAAAATTCAAAGAGCCATATGAATTCAAGACTATTACGACTCTGGGCTTCTGCCAAGCCCAGGAAAATAGGGAGGCTTGGGTACTGCAGGAAAGGATTCAGCCATGAGATAAATATTCCGTTGCCACGAACAGTAACCAAGAACAGTTTGCAACAAAATTCCAATCCATATCACATTCACGCGATGAAAGTAAAAAAAGAGGTCAAGTCTCTCTCTCTCTCTCTCTCTCTCTCTCTCTCTCTCTCTCTCTCTCTCTCTCTCTCATGCAAGTACATACATATACAAATACAAATATAAACATGCATACACATACCGGAAAACACATTGACACAGAACACAGAGTGACAAAAGCAACGTTAAACACTAAAAGTGGTAAATATTCATTTTGCAACATTGCTCCCTGAAATTAGATGTTGAACAAAATCACATTAACAAATATGGATGACCTCTGAAATTTGGATAACTAAACATGAAAAAAAGAAACGAAAGGTGTATTTAATTGCTCCTAAATAAATGTTTTGAAAAATAAAAAATAAAAAAATTGAGAGACGTTAGTAACTGCAGCAACATAGTACATCAAGAAAACATTCCATGTAATAAAGGTAGAAAGAACAATGAAAAGTTTTCAAAAGAACTGAAGAAATGTATGAGGTTTACAAACGATGAAGCTCCTTTCATCTGGGAGCTCTTCCTCTGGTGATAGATAGAAGTTGGTCTCTGTGGAGAGAAGGAGCATAAACAATTTTCTGTTTATTGTTGTGTCCTTTAACGGCTGTTGGAACAAGAACTGGGAATCATGCAAAAACTTCCTTTACCATATCTCACTATAGGCCATTAGTTACTTCAACGGTGTGGAGGAAATTTTACCTAGTTTAATACACATACGTGTGCACACGCACATACGCATATACGCAAGCACACACAAACACACACGCATATATATATATATATATATATATATATATATATATATATATATATATATATATATATATGTGTGTGTGTGTGTGTGTGTGTGTATGTGTGTGTGTGTTTTATGTGTGTGTGTGTGTGTGAGTGTTTGTGTGGTAAGAGACTGATGTCTCGCCGGATAAATCCTGAAGTGCAGGTAGCAGTTAAGTTCCGACTTCTTTAGAGCCTCTGGTGGCGTGATTGGTAGCGACCTTGCCTTTCATTTGAAGGGGCTAGGGTTCGATCCTAGTATAATATAGAAATAGATCTCTATTTGAGTAGGATATTGTGCTGATTAACATGTATATTTACTTTTATATATATATATATATATATATATATATATATATATATATATATATATATATATATATATATATATATATATATATATATATGTATATATATATATATATATATATATATATATATATATATATATATATATGTGTGTGTGTGTGTGTGTGTGAGTGTGTGTGTGTGCGTGTGTGTCTTCTTAATCTCGCATATTTGGTGCTAAATCGTGCAAACTCATGAGATATGAAAAAAGAGAAATTTTCAAAATATACAGCGAGTCGTGGCATACTACCTTGTCTGTACTCACTTGAGATCTTATACAGCGCTTTATTGGTTAACAGGCGGAAGTCAACTAATGGGAGCATGGAGATTTGTATCCTTGGAGCTGATTGGCCATGGAGCACAGAGTACAGTATCTCGCCTAGCCGATTCTTCCAAAAGCGCATTAGTTGTGCTTATGTCACATTGAAGTAACTTGTTCCTGCATTTAGTAAAGTTTTAGTGACTTCGTATTTCTTATGTAATCCTTACGATGCTGCCCAAATACCCGACTCCTTTTAAGGACTATACTAATGAGCCTAAGC
>NC_090748.1:37448108-37455608 GCF_036898095.1 Palaemon carinicauda
TGGCCTACTCTAGCTTTGTCAGGTCTATAGTCATCTCATTCTCAGGCTCTGTTCCGGCTCCGTCCCAGCTACCCCAATGAAATGCTGGACAGTTATTTTACGTTAATGTAATCAAGACAAAATCCAAAATGGGAGCAGTGATGTAAAGTAGTTTAAAAGTTTAAAGATAAGGATCTTTACCTTCGAAGCAAATATATTAATGCAAAGTACCTCGCTGTTACCACCTATAGACTTACTTAGGTTTTCTCTTTAAATATTGGGTACTTTGTCCCGTGATCTACTATTCATTTCACACATTAAAATAAATGAGGGAGCAAAAATACTAAGGAGGTTTGATTAACCTAATATTGATTTATTCGCAAATTTACATAAAAGAAACGGGCATCTTAACAAAGACAAAAATGGAATAATAAAGAGAATGCAAATTAAAAGCAATTCAAAATTATAAAGATGATGGTTTAGACACGCGGTCTGCAATAATCAAAATGGGGTCTGGCACGTGGCCCACGTGACCCAGAGACTATGCTAGTCTCCAAGCAAGAAATAATAATGGAAAAATATTTACACACAATCCCACCGCACACAGTCCGAATAGTGTAATTAGCCAGGTTCCCTATAAAGTTAAAATTAGTCTAAGCTAATAAAAAATGGGGGAAAGCTAAATGGCCATTGGTGTAGTACCTGCACTCCTTTGAAGATTAGTCCTATGCCCGTGATAGCTGTTGACCTGGTTGTTGCACTAATTGGCACGTTGCACTATTGCCTGGCTCACCCCAAGAATCCTCGTTGGCTACAACTATGGTATCCCAGGGTCCTCTTCTTCTCAATCTCTCCGACCGGCAGCAACAGGACTCCTTGGTGAGTCACGTTTTGGAAGAGGGGGATGGGGGTGAGCCAGAACTGCACGGATTAACTACAGACCGGGCTAGTCAGTCGGTCATCACAGCTTCTTGATGAATGGGGTCGACTCTACGGTCGAAGATATCACCTGGCTTCACCTTTCCAGACAGGTGAGGAGCTTGATGCGCACGGTAATCCATTGGGGTTGCCATATCGAGACTTCAGGACAGGGCAATATATTGTTGCAAAGAGTGCAGAGGAGGCAGGATTTTGTACTAAATACTTAGAGAAATCTTGCTGCTCTAAGGGAGTTTATATATACAATAATCCTACCTATTCTGGCTTGCTAAAAATCAATATCTAAAATGATTAATTAGCAATGGACTGGTGCAATGGGCATACATCTTAAAATTAACAAACCTTAATTGGTATTGAGAAATATAAGATGCATTAATTCAGCAGTATTGAAATTTATTTAAAAAATGCAGTTTAGGAATTTAATCTCGACCCATGTAGTTAAGGAAGGAACCAACATACGCCGGGGTTACCACTAAGGCCATCTGTTGTGCGTATCTACGCTGTGACGTCAAGAGCATGGCGTGCGCCACTGTCAACAAGTTTAGATTAGTCCTCCCTATGTTTCGTTAAAGAAAACTAAATGTAGGAGAGAATGTTTAAGGGGTAGCTATAGTATTAGTAGAAGAGAGCTAAAAATACGATTGAAAGAAGAAGAGTGAAGAAAATTCTTCACACATATATATATATATATATATATATATATATATATATATATATATATATATATATATATATATATCATCATCATCATCATCATCTCCTATGCCTATTTACGCAAATGGCCTTGGTTATATTTCACCAGTCGTATCTATCATGAGCTTTTCATTGAGTATATCTCCATTCCTCATACCCTACTTCGCGCTTCATAGTCCTCAACCCTGTAGGCTTGGGTCTTCCAACTCTATTTCCTTGTGGAGCCCAACTGAAAGTTTGGTGAACTAATCTAGCTTAGGGGGAGGGTGCGAAGAGCATGCCCAAACCATCTCATCTACCCCTCATCATGATCTCATCAACATATGGCACTCGATTAATCTTTCTTATAGTTTCATTCCTAATTGGTCGTGCCATTTAACTCCCAATATCCTTTTGAGGGCTTTGTTCTCAAATCTACTAAATTTACTGGAAATTATTTCATTGTCATACCATGAATCATGTCTATAGTGTAACACCGATCTCACTAAACTGATATATAGTCTTGATTTTTATATGTAATTTCAGGCGATATGATTTCCAAATTTTACTCAACTTAACCATTACCTGAATTACTTTTTTTCAATCTCTCACTAAACTCAAATTCTAAAGACCCTGTATTAGAGATCATAGTTCTTAAATAATTAATATGATTCTACCTCAATAATCCTTTCTCCGTCCAATGATATTTCATCTTTCATTGCATACTCCGGTCTCATCCTCTCTGTCTTTCTTCTATTTACCTTCAGCCAAACTTCGTGTGATATTTCATGAATTCTGGTAGTCAAGCATTGCAAATCATTTGGTGTTCTGCTAACAAGGACAGCATCATCAGCATAATATAGGTCTGCTAAATTTCTATCACAAATTCAGTCCATTCCTTCTCCACCATCTCCGACTGTTTTACGCATATATATATATATATATATATATATATATATATATATATATATATATATATATATATATATATATATATATATATATATATATATATATATATATATATAAATAAAAATATAAATATAGATAATGTATCAAAATGTATCAAAAATATATATGGCTTATTTGAATATAAAAAGCACGTCTAAATGTGCAAAATTTATCATTAATCGAATCGAAGTAACAAACTATATACCAATTAGCTACGATGGTGAAGATAGGTTGATTTCAATTCTAAGTACAAAACACCTGAATTCGACAGGTATAAGTACAGAAGAATTGTCATTGACTTATCTTTCTTCGTGGCCGAGTGGTTTAGTCACTGTCTATACAAGCTTGCCGGACTAGGGTTTGATTCCTGGCCGGTCACAAGCTCTTGTCTTTGTGAGAGAGAGAGAGAGAGAGAGAGAGAGAGAGAGAGAGAGAGAGAGAGAGAGAGAGAGAGAGAGAGAGAGAGAGAGAGAGAGATAAAAACAAATGAATGAAAATAAATGTAATTATCAACAAGACATTACAAATAAAGCTTGTATATATAACGTAAAAGGATAAAACAGCCCATCAATGAAAAAGAGGTAATTTCATCGTCATATCAAATCAGAGAAAAGCAAAATCACACGAACTCCTTATCAAAACCCCGTCCATTTTATCCCTGTTCGTAACAAGCTCTATGAAATCCAGTTTGAAGGGTGTTGACTAACACGGCTTCCATTGTTTGGTTTTTTAAACAAAAGCGATCTCAAAACATCCTGTTTTTTTTTCTATCAAAAAATAATTTGATTGGTGATGTTTTTATTATGAGAGTAAAATATTCAAGCATGATAAAGCTCCAGTTTAGCCAGAGCTCAATAGTTATTACAAAAAGCACTTTTTTCTTTATTACCTTGTTTAAATATAGATTGATAGTGTACTGAAACCGGCTACCTACAAAGGGGATGAAATATTTGTGTACAATTACATATTTATAGCCCCGTAACACTAAACAACAGTTTTCTAAAAATGTTTTTTATTTTCTTATTGCTCTGTCTCATTCAGTGGAAACATTGACCTTAAACCATTTACAATTATTACATGGAATAGTATATCCGTTCTCGAATTCACCACGCACTCCCCGATACAACCCCTCACCCAATTCTACAATGATAATCCTGGCATTTCTTTCGTGATGATATTGATTTTGTGATTTACACAGAACCAGACATAAGAAACATGCTGTATCCAGAGTTTCCCAAGTCCTAATCTGAAAGAGAAGATGAATTATTAGTTTAGAATAATACATAAAAAAAGAATAAATGAACACAAATCAACATTTTCTTACGAAACCAGTATTGATAGGGATTAATACTGTTGATATCATTACTTTGATTAGCCAACATTCCTGTATACCTGAATACAAAATAAAGAAGAAAAAAAGGAGAATCAGATACGAGTCGGTGTAGAAACAGTAAGTCCATTTATGAGAATTCACGTTTAAAGGTTTAAATGGCACTCATGAATAGCAGAGGGAAGAGATAGTGACATTGTCCTATCAAGCAGGACAATGCCCTAGACTAGAGACTGACCATATATACATATGATCTGCGATCAAGGCCCCTCTCCACCTAACCTGGGACCAAGAATGACCAGGCAATGGCTACTGATGACCCAGCATATAGGCCATAAGGTCCCTCAAACCCCAATCCTTAGAAAACAATGATGGTGAGATTGCAGCGACCAAAGGAACTATCGAGTTTGAGAGGGATTCGAACCCCAGTCAGGCGATCGGCAGTCAGGAACGTTACCACATAGGCAACAACAAATTATAATATAATTAAAAATAGATTGACATATTCAAAAGAAAATCTAGAAAATAAAATCAAATGTACAGAACACCAACCTGCCATGTCCTTTATCGCCTTTTCTTTAGAAAATTCAGCAACACTAATTAGGTCACCTAGGGTTCCCACAAGTAAGTGATTGAAGAATAAGGGAAGGAACAAGGACTAAACAGGGGACTAATTTATGTAATTAATTAACCTTCAAAGTAAAATTAAATCACCAGTCTTTAACAGACCACAGACCAGTTTTAACTTGATACTTTATCTCCTTTCTATTGAATTTTTTCTATGATCGAAAATGGAAGAACTTTAATACAATTAGGGAAAACGCATCAATTTTTACCAATCAGAGACAAATAGCCCAAGGTAAAAATTGTATATAAAGATTTCATAAAACCAATAGGGGAAACTTTAGTAGTATTTTTGTATCCATCATGGATTAAAGAGTAGGGAAATTATTGAAACAATTTAAAACAAAAATTTGATTAAAATGAATCATTTAATATAGGCGAATAAATGAATTAGCTTTTTTCAGGAACTTTGGCCGGCCATCCACTGGTTTTTAGTAAGTGTCCCATTCACTGTGGTGGGAAGAAAATTTCGACACAAATAGGATGGCTAAGGTGTAGAACTCCCTAAGAGAGATTAGTTCACAAAACTTTCAACTGGGCTTCACAGGGTAATAGAGTTGGAAGACCCAGGCCTACATGTCTGAGGAATATGAAGTATGAATTAGGAGGTGATGAATGGAGTATTGATTTAAAAGCTCAAGATAGAGATGACTGGCGAAATCTAACCGAGGCCCTTTGCGTCAATAGGCGTGGGAGGAGATGATGATGATGAAAGTGTAGAACAAAGAAGACCGTAAATATGTCCCTAAGGTGGCGCAGTGTGAAGTTTGAGTATGAGGCTCAACCTGCTGCTGATAAGCCTACTGTGATGTGATTAAAGCGTTTGTGAGCTTGAGGAAATAAAGGTATCTTTCCTCTCAGGCTGTGGAGTGTATTAGTAAGTTTCCTCTGAGGATTGTTCAACTTGCTTACAGCAGATAGGAGAGGATTCAGATGATTGTTATTGTCTTCCTTTCCCCTTGGCATGTATTCACGGATGATGACTTAAGGGCCGTGAGTCATCTTCAATGAATACATGAAAACTACTCCTAAGAAATCCCATAGCTTCCTTGAAATTTCATAATTTAACTTTTTTTTAGGTTTGCATTTATTTCTTTTTCATCTCTTCCTATTATCTCTAACTCGTCTCAGTAGAAACCCTCCAAGAAATTTAAACGCTTATATCAGTGCCTTTCCCTTTCGGTTGTATATGAGCAACCATTTTCCTTTCTCAGGACAAGACAGTGATAAGACAATTCCCACGGTGGCTTTCCATCGATAAATCGGTATTTTCTTTTGGTTCTGCTTTTTAATGAGTTGGTAACTAACTGTGAGCTTCTCTGACATTGAAAAATCAAGGCTCAGACAAACAGAAAAAGTGAAAAAAAGAAAAAAAAATGCCAATTTTCTTTCTAGTACACATTGCAACCCCCATAAATAATCTTTTATTACTATCAAGATTGAAGTTCTTGTTTGTACTTGGGTAGATAGTGGATAGGCAGGAAAATAAAATATCTTCTGGGCCACAAACATACAAATACCTTACGAGCCACTTCGGAGAAAGACAAATAAAGAATCTGCAACTCGGTATTTGATTAGCGAATTTATAACCACAAGCGAAGTATATTTACATGGTCATGTAATATATATTTTTCCCTTACATGCAGTCGCAGCCTCCGCATGAATAAAGCACTGGGAAACTAAGAACTGCTGAAAACAAATATTATTATGATGATAAAATATAAGCGAACATAATCCCCATAAATGGCAATGTCATTTTCCGCTTATTTAATTCGCTTTGAAATAATAAGGGAAGAGAAAAGTCAAGCTTATAATTACGAGATTTAATGAAGGGCTGAGCAGGCCTCTGTGTAGATACTATCCATTAACAGGTTATCATTTTTCAGAGCGAGTCGCTCTCTTTTTTTCCTTTTTTTTTCCTCTCTCGGCGCTGACAGCTAATGGCTTTCCTTGGAAGCGTTATTATGGCTGTCCACGTTGCAGAGGAAATAGGATTTCCAAGTCGTTTTCGACTACATGGAAATTGTTCCTAACATGTTTTGCTGCTATTTCTTTGATGCTGTGTATTATTAAATTTTCAATATTATTATCTATTAGCATTTATTATTATTCAATATTATTTATTATATTACCATCATCATCATCATCATCATCATCATCATCATCGTAACTATTATTATTATTATTATTATTATTATTATTATTATTATTATTATTATTATTATTATTATTATTATTATTTGCTAAACCACAACCCTAGTTGGGAAAGCAGGATGGTATAACCCTCAGGTGCCCCAATAGTGAAAATTACCCAATGAGGAAAGGAAACAAGGAAAAATAAAATATTTCAAGAACAGTAAAAACAATAAAATAAATATTTCCTATATAAAATATAAAAACTTTTAACAAAACATGAGGAAGAGAAATTATATAGAATAGCGTGCCCGAGTGTACCCTCAAGCCAGGGAACTTTAATCCCAGACAGTGGAAGACCATATCTTGGCAATTTCCCCAATGATGGCATTTTGATAAATGTATTCATACAAACTAATTATTCTACCTAATTAAGCACTGAAATATTAACATTGTTGGGTTTAGACGGTGCTAGTTAAAAGGACAGGAATTTTTTCTTACACTTACAGATATATTTTATGTCTACCCACAAACTTGGAAAGAAATGGCAAGCATAAGGAATTAGCAATATACAGACGACGCCTTAACATACATGACTTGGTGTAGGATATGCTCATGATCCAAGAAACTAAAGGAAGATCTTTTAACTGCAAATGTAAAGATTCTGAAGGCCAGTTTTCAAAATAGTTTCCAAAATAAATTCTTAATAAACTATCAATGATTCTAAATGAAGTTATACAAGATTCAGCTATTTGCGACAACATGCTAACCAAAGACTTGCCTATATTATTTCCTTATTTTCTCTTTTTTTTATAGATTGATAGCGTACTGAAGCCAGCTGCATACAAAGTAAAATATCTATTGGATGGAAG
>NC_090748.1:37465608-37476038 GCF_036898095.1 Palaemon carinicauda
CATATTCTTCTTCACCCAAGGGGTTAACTACTGCACTGTAATTGTTCAGTGGCTACTTTCCTCCTGGTAAGGGTAGAAGAGACTCTTTAGCTATGGTAAGCAGCTCTTCTAGGAGAAGGACACTCCAAAATCAAACCATTGTTCTCTATTCCTGGGTAGTGCCATAGCCTCTGTACCATGGTCTTACACTGCCTTGGGTTAGAGTTCTCTTGCTTGAGGGTACACTTGGGCACACTTTTCTATCTAGTTTCTCTTCCGCTTGTTCTGTTAAAGTTTTTATATTTTAAATAGGAAATATTTATTTTAATATTGTTACTATTCCTAAAATGTTCTATTTTTCCTTATCTCCTTATTTCCTTATTTCCTTTCCTCACTGGGCTATTTTCCCTGTTGGGGCCCCTGGGCTTATAGCATCCTGCTTTTCCAACTAGGGTTGTAGCTTAGCATTTAATAATATTAATAATAATATATATATATATATATATATATATATATATATATATATATATATATATACATATATATATATATATATATATATATATATATATATATATATATATATATATATATATATATATATATATATACACAATCTTTATGGATTTTTTTAACATATATTGAACCAAGAAACAGCTTTACTAACATCCAAACATTCACTAAGGAAGTGATGTTAAGGGTTATTTTTTAACAGATTTACACTCTAGAACGCCCTTATTAACAAACATAAATTCGCAGGTGGATAACGCAACAGTCAGGCGTTGGCCAAAGCACATAAATGTGACCATTTATTTTTCATTATTCGATTTGTTTATGTTGATTACGCTGATTATAATAACATATAACCACACTATAGTAATAAACCTTCTGGTATATAACTATTATTCCTTAAATTATTTGAATCTGTAATGATTAATGATATTCTCCATTGATGGAAATTCTTTTGGCAGAGCTGTCTCAACTTCGTCCCTTGGTCACTCGTAAAGGCAAATGACTTACCATGCATGTGTTCTGATGAAGAAAGGAAATGCTAAACACGTTTATAGGTAAAATCAGGCTATCTTCAATAGCATATGAAAAATTCATACCACTTTATGATAAAAGTATTCATTCCTAAGAAGGAAACGATCGCTGGACAATTTACCAACTACTAATTCTTTAGCCTCTACCTTCCTACCACAATTTTTTGACACACGTGGTCTTCAAATAATTGACTATATTAGTTGGGAAAAGGTGCCTCTGATGCCATCTATTGGTGGTAAAGTAAAACTCGTTACGATCTATGTGAAGGAGCTAGGAGGAGTCTCCGTCATTATGCCTTTCGGAATGTAACAATATTGAAATTTTACGTAGTTTTTATTAATAATACCTGTCATACCATAAAAAATTAATTGTCTTTTGGTTTAAAATAAAAGGTAATTAAAAATTAGATCAAATAAGTGCGTATTTAATAGATTGTCTGACCGATTTTAGTACATGTGGCACCATCTAGCGACCGTCCCCCCTCCACCACCCCCAACCCCAACCCCCAAATGTAATTAAACTAACGATTGTTTGCTAACGAAATATTTCTTTGATATTTTTCGTGAAATTTATAATTTCCGAAGAATTAAATTGTGGCCAGACAACAAGGAACATCAAGTTCACGTGCGTCTGTTTTATAGTGATTCTGTGCCCAAATAGCAACAGAAATGAATTAATGAGAATTATAATAAGTGGATGATGGAGATAATTAGCTATTTGGTACTATACTGCTAAGGCCATCTATTGACCATGGAAATAAACAATATGTAGAGCTTTTTAATCCTCGCATTCTGGAACCTTTCATGACATCATTTTGGTTTAAAATAAACTAAAATAGGCAACTTGATTGTGGCTGAATATAATTTATACCTGACACATATATTTCTACACAAGTATCAATCTATCATCTTTTTCCAATTCGATAGAATCCTTCACATGAATGGAACAAGGGACGTGTGCTGCCATCTTTTGACAAGAAGTAGATACACTCGGATTCTTTTCAAATTTGAAGAAGTGTTTGATCACTAAAACAAAATTTAATGGCAGTTTTTTTTATTATTAATGCATCAAAAAATCATAATACCAATAATACTATTTTTCTTTTGATTTTTATGCTCTAAGTTATGGTAATTATATATAAAATACAGATAATATGTATTACAAAAATATAGAGAGCAGATAACAATATTCTAAAATCAAAGCGTTAGAACTCAGTCATAGTATTAACAATGGTATATTTAACCTTAATAAATTCATTCCGCAGCAAATACGTTGTTAAATAATCATAACCCTGAATATAGATATCAATCCTATATAAAGTGAGCTTTGTTACATGTACCAGGATCGTAGGATCGTTTTTTTCGTGTGGGGGTTGAGGTAAAGTTTGAAGAAGCAAATGTAGGAATTAAAATTAATGGGGAATAATTTAAACTTAATTCTGTTTAGTGAATCATGGAAGGGATTGCAAAAGATGATAGATTTGAATTGAAAAAGCAGAAACGTGGGACTGAAGATGAATATGAGCAAAACTAAGAAAATATCAAAGGAAAATACAGAGAGGCAACAAATAAGGGTTAAGGACGAGTTCATGAATATACTGATCAGAACAGACATTAAGTGTTTCCACAGGACATGAGACTAAATTGAAAAAAAATGGATAGGCATGTGATGAATAGCTGCTAGTAAATAAAAAGAGATTATGAAACATAAAATGCCACTTTATCTAAAAAGAAAAGTATTCAGTCAGATGGACCTACCAATATTAACTTATGCATCACAAACATGGAGCCTTACTAAAACCAAGAGTTAGAACATAAGCTAGTTACACCTCAAAATAATGATGTGAATAACACTAACAAACAGAAAAAGAGCAACATGGATATGAGAGCAAGCAGAAGTTGAGGATATTCTAACAACATGTAAGAAAAAAGAAATGGGCATGGGCCGGACATATAATGATAAGGACAGATGATATATGGACTAAAAGAATAACACAATGGGTCTCGAGAGAGATTGCAAATGTATGTTTGATAGTGTTTATTTCAAAAGTAGCAGTTGCAGTGTTATCCACATTCGTAACATTATTAATGTTATCTATGAGTTGGATCAGCAAATATATAGCTGGTGTACAAAGGTCTTTTTGCTCAAGTATCCGGAACATAATCTGTTTCACTTATTCTGATGACAAATGAACTTTACCGATGTTTTATTCAAGTTCTCAACTGCATGGTAACATCAATGAGAGTGTGCTCATCTGGAGGGTCTTGGACATAAATGCGTGCACTGGATTGACTTCATGAATCCAAGAATCACAACTTAGCTTTGGTGTGGATGCAACATACTACACAACTGAGCATCTTTCCCATATAATGAACTGCTACAAATAACGCACCCCCCCCCCCCCCCCTCTCCGACAGTGGATGCAGTTTATGAAGTCCATGTTCTCAAACACCATCAATACCAATATAGATGAATAATTAATTCCTGAAGTTTGACACAGCGTTTCTGTATTTGCTATAAAACAAACTGTGCATACTCTGTCAAGATCAAGACAGCTGATTGACATAAAGAATGAATATGTTGAACTTAGCCATCAGATATAATTCAATGAAAAGGATAAATACTTCAATAGACCAAAGAGAAGGACAACTAGTCGTGATTGTATATTTCTAGTTAGCGAGTTTTTCTTTGGTTCTGTAATCAATTTGTCTTACGGATAGATTATTACAGGTATTAGACATATTAATTTTGGCGAAATAAAGACTTCTTCAATTAACTTTTTTTGGTTTTCAGAAGGCGAGGAACTATTGCCAGTAAGAGATAGAAAAAAAAGCTGAAATTTCAAATCCAGACTCGACCGGGAGTTTCTACTTTTGCTGTATCTATGCTGAAGTTTATTTGATGTGGTCCATTCGCTCTGTACATCAATCATGCATCTAAAACTTATTAATATAATGGGAGGTTTATTATGGATGTCAGCCGTTGATATTGATAACAAAATATCAATTTTTGCCAAAGATGTAATGTTGAGAGGAGAATTTGCAGATGGACATGCAAACAATGTCAGAGAGAGCCAACCTACTTCTCCACCTAATGAATAGGTACTGCATTAGACTCACCTACCAGTCCTTAAGCATTATTTCCTCTTCCCATATTACTCTCAATGAATCCAGCATGCATTCTTCCCTCTCTGTAGCCAGTATCTTCACCATTTCAATTTTAGATTCTGATGGACCTGGTGCTTTACCACTTTTCATTTTACTTTTTAACGACACTACAGAAGTTTTGTGTTATCTGATTTCCAGACTCAAGGTTTTCAGTCCATAATCTTTTATTCACAACGCTGTGGTGAAGGACTCGTATCATTTATTCAAAACCTTGAAATGTTATAAAGCACTGTGAACATTTATGCAGGTAAACATCTTCCAATGGTAAGAAAAAATTGTTTCATTACAAACCATTATTTTGGGATCTCTCTCTCTCTCTCTCTCTCTCTCTCTCTCTCTCTCTCTCTCTCTCTCTCTCTCTCTCTAAAGGAAATGACTATAGACTACAACAGTCTCTTCACGCTTAGCACAATTCAGTCCAGAAGCAATGCATAAAAACTACAATTGAAAAGATACAACACAACTCAATTTGGTAATTTGTTTACATACAAAATAGCAAATGCATGGCACAGATTTCCAGTGGATGTAGTAAGCAGTATAACGGTAAACTAATTCATAGATAAGTTAGACAAGATCATAAAAACTCTCTAATCGTTTAAACTAATTTGCTCTACCCAAAAGCAAATGGAAGTTTCCGTGGATGGACTTGAAAAAGTCTTTGAAACATCCAAAATCCTTGTAATCCCTTGTAACTCTGTAGCTATCTGAAGTGTCCTTTACATTAGAATCCTTGCATGTTCGTTCTATCTTTATTTTTCCACAAACGTAAACACGTGCTTGGGTTATAAAGTGTTCCTGTATCATATTTTCAATGAAAATAGTAGACGCTTTTTCCTGGAGTTTATCATCATTATCAGCTTTATCCTTAATATCTTCATGCTCATCTCCATCATCCACAAATAAAAATAACGCATGAAAATAACATGAAGATTGGGAGACCGAATATGATGGATCAGGACCTGAGAGGTGGGTGGTTGGGGGTCATTGGAGGTGAACATGGGGGTAGGCGTGAGGAAGCTTGAGCATGAGAAATTGGTGACAAAAGGGCGTCTTCTACACCTTAACTTTTCCTTGCTATTTCTCCATCATGAAGAACTTCTCATTTGTATCAATACTATGCCTGTCCTTTGCTTTGCGTCGTGCCATGCTGAAAATCTCCAGAAATGAGTAAATTATCTGTAGATGACAAATATCAAAATGTTAAGACGGAGCTATGGAGACATTAAGAGAGTTCATATACTGTTTTCAGGACACAGACTGTTTGCCAATTAACGAAGACTAGTACGCTTTTTTAAAATATATCAACACTTATAATTGGAAGGGACTTTATCACGAAAAGTTATCATAATCTAATAGGATGAATGATAGATCGTAGTAATTTGTCCACCAATAATGTAGAGTTTTGAAGTTGGTTATAGAGAAACACACATAATTACAAAATTAATATGCATCTCTAAGGAGTTGGACACATGATTTTTTTTAATATTTGATACAATAACTTTTTATCTAAATTCCGAGAATATTCCTGATTCTCGATCCAGCCTACACTGTTAAAAAAAAAAAACCGTAATTTTAGACGGAAATTCTCCATAAAAATTTACTGTTCTTTGCCGTATTTCAATTAAATAAAGGCTACCGTAATTTTACCATACTTTATATCTTTGACTGGTTGATGGCCGTAATATCACTCCTTTGCGTCAATGCACACGTTTTTAAAACGGTAAATGCCTGGCAACATTTATTTCAGGACTTTTCCCGTTTTTTTATGACGAACTGTTAAGTATGCGTTGAAGTATTCTAACTTAAGCATAAATACAGAGCGGGTTATCAAAAACCTTGTATATACTATAGAAGATTGGCGAATGGTTCAAGAAAAAAAAAATAATATTCCACGGCTTCTGCATTGTATTCCATAAAAAGAGACTAATATATTTTTCATTCAAAATATATTCTTGTGAATAATTTCAATACAAAGTTGAATAATAAACACCAGTCATTAAAACAGGTAACTGCACCTGACCTAATATTGTTTGTCCTGATTACGTTAAAATATTGCAAATTCTATTCCAAGTTTATTTCGGTATCATTCAAGTAATTGGTTGGAATGGCAATTTTGTTTTGGTTTCCAGCACAGAATCCTATTTCTGCCACAATAACACCGTTGCAAAATAAATTTATTCCATCAGATTATATAAAACGTTCCTCTACAAGACCTGCAACAATGGTCTTTTTCTGCAATCACTGTCATATTCCCACTAAAACCTTCCATGTTCATCAAGGAACAAAGGCTTTCGCTTCCCTTGGTTCATTCGTCCGTCTCTGTCCGTTCTTCATTCTGAGATTTTTCGAAATCTGTTTTTCAATGCTTATTTATAATGATTTTAATCAACAAAAAAAAACAACGATAGGAAATAGCAATTTTGTTGAAAATTGACATACCATTTTAAATAAAAAGAATTGATTAAGAGAGCCAATTAGAGCTAAAGTAATTATGCAATAAAAAATGCTGAAAAATGCCAGAATGAAAGAAAAAAAACAGACCATTAAATAACGAGGACAGACCTTTTGCCACATAAAGTATATCATATTAAGAGCGCCTTTTTAAGAGGACGTAAATCCGTCACACACAACAACAAAAAATCGCATGCAGAGGAAAGAGAAAATATTAGAACTAGAAACAGAACGTGCAAAGAAATTATATCAGAGATGCTGAGAGCAAGGGAAAAAAAGCAATTTACTCAAGGTACCGTCACTGTGAAGAAAAATCATCAAACACTTGATGTTTGAACGCAGCAAATTCTAGGAGAAATTATGAAAGATTATTATATTAAGGATTCAAGAAAGAATTTCTGAGACTAAATGGAAAAGTCAATGAGAAACTGGATGAGATAATAGGAATTAATTCATGTCTGGTGAAAAAATAAAAAATATGGGTATAACCTGAGAATTTGAAATTTACCAGCTATAGTTTTAGATGTTTTACAGTCAAACTTTTTTTTTTCTGAAAATCCCAAGTTTAACAGTTAAACTTTTTTGAATATCCCAAGTTTAAAAGTTAATTTTTTTTAAACCCTAAGTTTAACCGTTAAACTTTTATTTGAAAACCCAAGTTTAACAAACTTTTATTTTTGAGAACCCCAAGTTTAACAGTCACACTCTTATTTGAAAACCCAAGTTTAACCAACTTTTTTTGTTGAAAACCCAAGTTTGACAGTCAAACCTTTATTTCTGAAACCACAAGTTTAACAGTCAATGTTTTTTTTTTCTTAAAGAGCGGGTTCGTTGAAAAGATGGGACAAGAGTACTAGTAGTACTGTGTTGTTGGTTGTATCGAATCTCAGAGCCTGACCAAACAGCATTGTTCTCAGATGCTTTAAACTTCCTGAAGGATGAGGCTATGACAAGATGTGTTCTTTTAATACGACTGTGGTGTGTTTGCTGCAGATTTTTACTATGATGGGGATTGTTTGCAATAGTATTTGGAAAATTAGGGGCGTAGGAGCATTTTGGGGTGAGGAGGGGGGGGGGGGGCGGGTAAAGTTTGAGAAGGCTATGACGGTGGGGTGTCTGATGGGTTGATTTTAAGTCTAAGAACAGATTCATGAACTCGACAGGTATTTTCTTGAAATTAACCTACATCTCTCTTGATAACTTGATTGGTAAAGTCATCCCTGCAGGCATTGTTAGGGCTCAGGGCATAGGTTCAAATCTTTGCCCAGCCAGAAGCATTTATCATAGATAAATTTCTAGTGGCTATACACTACCAGGAGTAGAATTCAATATTTACATTAATTAAAATCACGAATGTTAATTATACTTACACACACACTAACACATATACACACAAACATACACAAACACACACACATTTATATATATATATATATATATATATATATATATATATATATATATATATATATATATATATATATATATATATATATATATATATATATATATATATATATATATATATATATATATATATATATATATATATATATATATATATATATATATATATATATATATATATATATATATATATATATATATATATCATATATATATATATATATATATATATATATATATATATATATATGTAATTTTCAAATAAGTTAAAAATACCCCTTAAGTCATTGCCTTGGGATCTCAAAATCTTAGGAAAATTTCTTTATTAATAAATATTTCTCCCCGGTCAAGGACTTAAACCTACGACCGAAAGAGATAAGGATAAACATTGGACTGTTTACACCAGTTTAACATATATTCTCATATCTATCGATCATAGGGTATATTTAACTTATTTGAAAAACGTTTTTAAGACTTTGAAAAAAAATATCGATTAACCTTTCTTGACATCCAACAACCTTTCATCTTTGTAAACCTTTCCATCGAATCAAAAATGTAAAAAAAAAAATAATCTATTGACAATGATTTAAACTGACTTTTAAATCGTTACAGAAGAAACCCTTCCTTTTGAGCCAACTTTTGTATGAAGCAAAACTTTATTTACATTTTCATAAATCCCGATGACATTACAATCATGTTTGCTTACATTTCCTTGTCTCCAAACTATCATCTTCAGCTTTATGCCCAGCACCAAATTACTTAAAAACACCACGATCAATATTCTTTCTAGTACAAATAAATGCTGACAAATATTTGTCATACACATTTTCTAGCTAAATCCAACATCATAACTTCTACATAAATGAACATTGGCTCCCCTTGCTAGAGGTATACTACGTCTTCACCGAATAATTTGCCGAGATCATCAGCATCCCTGTCATGTAGGTGGCCTCTTTTCTCCTGCTCTCTCTCTCTCTCTCTCTCTCTCTCTCTCCTCTCTCTCTCTCTCTCTCTCTCTCTCTCTCTCAACGATCTTTCAGAATCAGCTATTGTCATGTTGGTAATTAGCCTATCATTGACTTAGGAAGCCGATACTGTTAAGGGAAAACATTAATGTTATATATATATATATATATATATATATATATATATATATATATATATATATATATATATATATATATATATATATATATATATATATATATATATATTTATATATATTTACATCCCACACACACTTTAGGTATACTTTTAATTTTTGTTGAACAAGAAACTGCTTTACTAAGGCGTTGGGCACAACTCCCCGTACAAATTTTTTAGCCGCACTACCAGCTTCGTGGGGTATACGGGCAAAATATGTGTGAAATCGTGGGTGTGACATAAGGGGCACGCAACAGTCTTTGACATCGTAGCTGAAGTTAAAATGTATTTGGTCACTTCTCAATTTGTATACATTTTGAAGCATCGCCTGGATATCATAAATAGGGTCAAGGGTGGTGAGGTTCTGTCACTTGTGTTAGATGTTCAGGATGCTTTAAACAGTCCCCGTAAGTTCCCTATATATATCATCAATCGATATTATGTCGATGTAGACCCTTCATTAGCTAAGGAACTGACGGGAGTGCACACTGTAGGTCATTTCGTACAGGATGGAAAGTCCATCAATCATATTGTTATAACTTGGAGCCACCCAGATCCAGCCGCCGACTTTTGTTAACTACTTCTTCCTTCCTTGTCTACTGTCATGTGAACTACGCAAAATGCCAGACTAAAAGCCATGGTGTTTCAAAGGCTACGGTATCGGTCACATCTCAGGATACTGTGCTACCCCTGAAAAGTGTGCATTCTGTGCTGCTCAGCATGACAGTCGGACCTGCCCTCATCGGCCCCCTGTACCACCCAGAGTGGTTGACACTGCCTCGGCATCAACATCATTCTCATTACCTCTACCTACACCGGACACCTCGCATTGGAAACGCCTGAGATGTAATGAGTCTGGAGTCAACGTGTGGTATGGCTCTCCATCGAACCAGCGTATTGCAAAACAGCTTCCAATGCCATCAATCAAACCCACCGTTACTGCCTCCTCGCAAGTGTCTAAACTTCGTAATGCTGTTGATGTCCTCAAGTCTCGGTGTGACTCCCTTACATCACGTTTTGAAGCCATTGAATCTCGTTTAGAGAGCATGGACACTCGCATCGATAGTCTTGTAGCCTCCTTTGACCATCTAACTTCTAAATTTGCTACTAATGATGCCACACTACAATCTCTCGTTGAAGTCAGCAGGTTGTTATCACATTAGTTACTACACTCACTGACAAACTTAACTCACTTGCTATACGTCTTGAGTGTTACGTGCAGAAAGTTTTGCCCAGTTT
>NC_090748.1:37476538-37479038 GCF_036898095.1 Palaemon carinicauda
TCTGAAGTTTTCATTACATTACATTCGTTGCATGTTCGTTCTATCTTTGTTATTCCTCACACGTACACAGGTGCTTGGGTTATAAGGTGTTCCTGTACCATATTTTCAATGAAAATAATTGACGCTTTTTCCTGGAGTTCATTATCATTATCAGCTTTATCCTTATTATCTTCATGCTCATGTCTATCATCCTCCAATAAAAATAATGCAGGAAAATAACATTGAAAAGAGGAAGACCAACTATGATGGATCACGGCCCAAGAGGTTGGTGGCTTGGGGTCATTGAAGGTGAACGTAACCGGGAGTAGGCGTGAGGAAGCTTAGGCATGAGAAATTGGTGACAAAAAGGCGTCTTCTACACCTTAACTTTTTCTTGCTATTTTTCCATCATGTGAAACTTCTCTTTTATATCAATACCATGTCTGTGCTTTGTCTTACATCGCGGCATGCTGAAAATCTTCAGAAATGCGTAAATTATCAGTAAATGAGAAATATCAAAAGGTTGAGACGGAGCTACGGAGACATTAAGAGAATTCATTTAATATTTTCGTTATACAGACTGTTTGCTAATTAACGAAGACTAGTACGCTTTTTGAAATCTAACAATACTTTTTTTAATTGGAAGGGACATTATCAAGAGAAGTTATCATAATCTAATAGGATGAATGATAGATCGCAGTAACTTTTGCGCCTATAATGCTGAGTTTTGAAGTTGGTTATAGAGAAACATGCATTATTACAAAATTGATATGCATCTCTAAGGAGCTGGACATACAGTTCTTTTTTTTTTTATATGTGATACAATAGCTCTTTATCTAAATTCCGAAAAAAATTCTGATTCTCGATCCAGCCTACACTGTTAGAGAAAAAAACCGTAATTTTAGGCCGAAATTCTCCGTAAAAATAAACTATTTTCTGCCGTATTTCAATAAAATACAGGTGACCGTAATTTTACCCTACTTTATATCTTTGATGGGTTGATGACCGTAATATTACTCCTTCAAGTTAATTATCCGTTTTTAAAACAGTAAATGCCTGGCAACATTTCTACCAGGACTTTTACTGTTTTTTTACGTATATTGTTAAGTGTACATTGAAGTATTCTAACTTAAGCACCAATACACGGCGGTTATCAAAACCTTGAATATACTGTAGAAGATTGGAGAATGGTTCAAGAAAGAAATATCCACAGTTTCTGCATTGTATTCCATAAGAATAGAGACTAATATACAGTATATTGCATTCAAAGTAAATTCTTGTGAATTATTTCAATACAAAGTTGAATAATAAACACCAGTCTTTAAAACAAGTAACTGATATTGTATGTCCTGATTACGGAAAAAAAATATTGCAAATCCCTTTTCAAGTTTATTTCGGTGTCATTCAAATGATTAGTTGGAATAGCAATTTTGTTTTGGTTTCCAGCACAAAATCCTATTTCTGCCACAATAACACCGTTGCAAAATAAATTTATTCCATCAGATTGTATAAAACGTTCCTCTCCAAGACCTGCAATAATGGTCTTTTTTTGCAATCACTGTCATATTCCAACTGAAAACCTACTTTGGTTCATCAAGGAACAAAGGCTTTCGCTTCCCTTGGCTCATTCGTCCGTCTCTCTGTCGTTTCTTCATTCTGATATTTTTCGAAATCTCTTTTTAAAGGATTATTCATAATGATTTTAATTAATAAAGAAACAACGATAGGAAATCACAGTTTTCTGGAAAATTAACATACCATTTTCAAAAGAAAAGAATTGACTAAGAGAGCCAATTACAACTAAACTAATTATGCAATAAAAAGTGCTGAAAATGCCAGTATGAAAGATAAAAAAACAGATCATTAAGGAACGAGGACAGACATTTTGCCACATAAAAGCGCATTTTCAAGAGGACGTAAATCAGTCAAAAAAAAAGAAAAGAAAAAAAAAGACATGCAAACGAAACAGAAAAGATTAGATTCAGAAAGAGAACTTACAGAGAAATGATATCAGAGATGCTGACAGCAGGAAAAAAATATTTTTCTCAAGGTAACGTCACAAGTGAAGGAAAATCAAGAACTTGATATCTTATTGCAGCAAATTCTAGGAGAAATTATGAAAGATCATTATATAAAGAAATCAAGAAAGATATTCTAAGACTAAATGGAAAGTAAATAAATACCCGAGCTCTGAGAAAATTAGGCAACTCCCAGACAGCAATATATATGAACACTGAATATCCAAAGGTCTCTTACGTTACTCTCAATGCAAAATTAGGTGATTACTCTACTTGAACTATTCTAAACCAACCCCTTACTTCAGTTCTTAGTCAGGGATTACGGGCAAAGCACTGATAGAAAATATTGGTGATCGAAATAATACACACTTTACAAAACAAAATATATTCTATAAGAGTTACAACAGAAATTCACAAGAATTAA
This sequence comes from Palaemon carinicauda, assembly GCF_036898095.1. Taxonomy (NCBI): domain Eukaryota; kingdom Metazoa; phylum Arthropoda; class Malacostraca; order Decapoda; family Palaemonidae; genus Palaemon; species Palaemon carinicauda. The sequence continues at coordinate 37,478,960 of NC_090748.1, forward strand.
CACAAAATAAATCACTCGAAATATTAAATCTGAACAAAACCCTAGACTAAGAAAAGAAATTGTTACTCTATGAAAATTA
>NC_090748.1:37484038-37506538 GCF_036898095.1 Palaemon carinicauda
TTTCCAACTAGGGTTGTAGCTTAGCTAATAATAATAATAATAATAATAATAATAATAATAATAATAATAATAATCACATAGATGATAATAATAAACATGTTCTGTGGAAACTGTCTGTTCTTTTTATGTATATTCATTAATATGTCCATAAATTTGTTGTATTTTCCTTGAATATTATCTTAGATTTGCTCATATTAATTTTCAGTCCCACATTTCTGTTTTGTTCTATTCAAATCTTCTATCATCTTTTGCAATTCCTACCATGATTCACTAAACTGAACTAAGACATCTGCAAATCTTACATTGTTTAGGTATTCACCCATATATCTGCTTCTTCAAACTTTACCTTAACCCACACCCTAAAAAACAATCCCACGACCCTGGTACATGTAACAAAGCTCACTTTATAGAGGATTGATATCTATAGTTGGGTTAATAATTAGCTAACAACGTATTTGCTGAGGACATGAATATATTTAGGTCAAATTTAGGATTTTCCATTCTATGGCTGAGTTCCAACTCTTTGGTTTTAGAATATTAGGATCTGCTCTCTATATTTTTTTTATACATATCGCTATTTTATTCACAATTACCATAGTAATTAACATAACCTAGAGATTAAAATAAGAAGAAAAATAGCATTATTGGTATTATGTATTTTTATACATTAATTGAAAAAATGTCTCCAAATTGGAATAGAATCCTTGTGTTTCTACTTCTTGTCAAAAGATGGCAACATAGATCCTTTATCCCATTCTTGTGAATGATTCTATCCAATTGGAAAAGGATGATAGAAATATGTAGAAATATGTGAGGCAGGTATAAATTATATTCAGCTCCAATTAAGTAGGATATTTCAGTGTATTTTAAACCAGAATGATGTCATGATAGGTCCCAATATGCAAGGATTAAAGATATCTACATATTTTTCTTATTTTCATGGTCAATAGATGGCCTTAGCAGTGTAGTACCAAATGGCTAATTAGCCCCATCATCCAATCATTATAATTTTTATAACTTCATTTGCGTTGCCATTTGGGCAAAAATTACTATAAAAGCAGACGCACACATACTTGATATTCCCTGTTCTCTGGCCATAACTTAATTCTTAGGAAATTACAAATTTCACAATAAATGTCACAGAAATATTTCCCGGGCAAACAATCGTTAATTCATTACATATGGGGGTGGGGGGTCGCTAGATGGTGCCAAATGTACTAAAATCAGTGAGACAATCTGTTGAATAGGCAGTAATTTGATCTAATTTCAATTACCTTTTTATGAAACCAAAAGATAATTAATTTGTTTCATGGTATGACATGTATCATTAATAAAAACTACTTAGAATAATGACATTGTTACATTCCAAAAGGTATAATGACGCAGAGTCACATATATAGTAACGAGTTTTACTTTACGACCAATAGATGGCATCAGAGGCACCTTGTCATATAATATAGTCAATCATTTGAAGAACACGTGTGTCAAAAAAGTGAGGTAGGAAGGTAGAGGCTACAGAATTGGTAGTTGGTGAATTGTCCAACGATCATTTACTTATTAGGAATGAATATTTTTATCATGAAATGGTATGAATTTTTTACATGGTATCGGAAGCAACCTGAGTTTACAAATAAAAGGGTTTAGTATTTCCTTCCTTTATCAGATCACACGGATGGTAAGTCATGTCCTTTGTAAAGTGACCAAGGTAACAATCATGAGCATAGTTAAGGTTGAAGGGACGAGTTTAGGACAGCCCTACAAAATGAATTTCCATGAATGGAGAATATCATTATTCATTAGAGATTCAAACCATTTAAGGAATAATAGTTATAGGCCAGAAGGTTTATTACTATAATTTGGTTGGATTTTCTTATCATCAGCGTAATCAACATAAATAAATCAAATAATGAAAAAGTAAATGGACACACTTCTATGTTTTGGCCAACGTCTGACTGTTGCGTCATCACCTGCGAATTTGTGTTTGTTAATAAGAGCGTTCCAGAGTGTAAATCAGTTATAAAATAAACCTTATCATCACTTCCTTAGTAAATGTTTGCATGTTAGTAAAGCTATTTCTTGGTTCAATATAGGTTAAAAAATCTACAAAGTATATATGTAATATATTTTATATTACTTGTTTAAAACACATGATCTACAGGTCATTGTGGAAGTAAGAGAAGTGTGAGAACTGCGATAGTCATATTCTAAGCAGGATGCGATTGCCAAATATCAGCAATGTAACATTTTTCATGAAGAGTAAACACAACCAAGTCCCATGAGAAAGAAGTTGTCTATGAGAACGGAACAAGCATCTTCCGGTATAAATGTTGTGTTTACTATAAATGCATAAATGCTGAGATAACTAAGGAGACTTTAGTATGAAATTGGATATTTGTGTTATTTTACTTTACGATGTCATACGGAATAGTCATCCGACCAAACCAGCTATACTCCTGTGATGGAGATGTTAACACTGTTCTTAAAGAATAAAGTATTTTAAAGTTAACTTACTTAGACTTTACTTGAAGATGTATTATACCAACTCTAATATATAACACATTAAAGATGACATTTGAAGAGAACCCAAATGTGTGTTAACAACAGTAGCACACTGATGAATGGTGTCAGCGGTAAAACTTTAAGAATCAGAGAAAGATCTTCAAGAACCAGCGGTAAAACTCTAAGAACCAGAGAAAGATCTTCAAGAACCAGCGAATAAAACACTAAGAACCAGAGAAGGATCTTCAAGAACTAGCGAATAAAACTCTAAAATCCAGAGAAAGATCTTCAAGAAAGCAACAGTAATGAATCTACAATTTTCACTAAGTATCATAGTCCACCGAAGAAATGAAACATTTAATACCAACAAATGAATGTTATACAAACTGAGGAACTGGATCTTCAATCAACATCCTAAGAAAACCAAGGACGGACATTCAACGTTTATAAAACATTGAAGAAACATATCCAGGAAGCACCACATTCAACGGAAATTGGACCGAAAACATTCACCCAAACATCAAGAGAGAGAGAGGAAATGACGACATCACACCTCGCCATATAAACCGAAGCTCAGTACAATTTTCTTATTCGTTTCAGTATTGAGCAGTGAGGTGTAGCTACCACGAGTCGATAGTCCATTATTACTGGGGTGAGTTGTTTGCTAATCTTCAATTTCCTTGCATTAAAGGAAACTGTGTTCAACTTCGAATTCTCGTCTAGAATTTTTTTCTCTCTATGCTAATTCCGTTTTCTTTCAGAAGTTTTTGGGAAATATCTTTGTATTCCGTTTTCTTTCAGAAATTCTCGGATAATATCTTTGCATTAGTATCATTGTTTTGGGGAATTTTGTTATAATCTATCATTTAGTGCTTATGCGTTTACGCAGTGGACGTCTGTATTCATATAGATATTTTGATAGGATTGCAAGGGGTCGTAGAGATAGGAAAAGAAATACCGTAAACATGATGCCCCCTGTGAGCCCAGCCCATGGACCGAGTAACCCAACAGCAGGACATGCTAACCCCCTTCCTATTGTGACACTAGTAAATGTTCGCTCTGCAATCCTTCCTTTTCAGGGTCGGGTTAATGGGTTCTTGCCTCAGAATGTGGAGTCATGGATTTCATCCGTCGATGCCCATTTAAATGCCAAACAAATTGTAGACCCTTTTGTACAATTACAAGAAGCTAAAAGTTTTATAGACTTTTCTTAAGGAGATGCGAGTGCTTATTTAAGGGGTGTTTCATTTCAAGAAGCAGTTACCTGGGATGATTTCAAAGTTAGGCTACGTGCTTTCTATGGGGGTGAAGAAGCCTTGGATGTAGTTTTAACATTAAGCAATACACTTAATCAAGCCACTATGACTCGGCTTAATGTTATTGAGAGAGCAGCTCTCATAGCCGATAGGCTTAATGAATATCAAGATATTTTGGGTAATTCCACTTGGGTTACTAGAGATAACATCTCCGTGAAAGATTTTTTACGATTAATGTATTTAACTTGCATGACACTTATGTTGCCTGAAGCTTTAGTGCGGTGTTTTGATAAAAAGGTAACGCCAGCAAGTACAGAATTGGATGTATATAAGCAGATAAAGAAACACATGTCTAAGTGTCCTTATCTTGATCCCGTGTTAACCCAAGTTTTTGCAAAAAATGAAACAAAGCCACAACAAGTAAATGTAGTTAATAATAGTCAAGTTGCAGGAATGACGTGTTATAATTGCAAACGTCAAGGTCACTTGATTGCGGACTGCAGAACGAAATTCTGTTCGATACATAATAGTTTGACTCATTCATATAGTCAGTGCTACTCGCGTAAGACACAACAGAATCCTAGAAATACACAGTCAATTCCACAGTCAGTTCCATATGGAAATAAAAGGGAAAATCCTCATTTCATTAAGAAGAAACAGCCAAACGTCAATGTAGTTCAGAATCTGAAAAAAACAAACAGTTCTTCGAATAACGCTGATCCTGGGTCGTCAAACCAGACCTCGCAAGGTCAGACTAATTTTCAGAATGTGCAGAGCAAAGCAAATACCACATAATTAACTCCGGTGGGGAAGAGAGTGATGTTGGGTCAAGGTCATTCATGTCAACATCAGTAGTATTGAATGATCCATTTAATGTTTTATCAGATCATTGTGAGGCAATAGATTTTCCTATGAAACACACGGCCGAATTAAGTAAATCAGTGCATGCTCCATTAGATTTGTAACGAAATCATACAATAATAAGCCAAAATGAGTTACGACCAACATTATATGCTGTAAATTTAGAACACAGATCATTTACATTATTTTTTGACTCTGGTAGTCCACGTAATATTATGGATTTGAGGACACATCATTTGTTGTTTTCTAACTTTCCAATAGAAAAATCCGGAGTAAGACTCGGGTATAGGAAATAATGAATTAAATGTAATAGGCGTAACTCATGTTCAGTTCAAGGTCGGTAAGCGCACGTTTGCCGATACATTTGTTGTTTTACAAAACATTGATATGTATCCAGCTGTAATTATAGGATACCCATCTATGGGCAATCAAAACATTATCTTACCCCCTGCCAAGCACGGCGTGTATATCAAAGGAAAATTCTATAAGTCTTCTAATACCTTAAAATCAGCTTTGGATAAAAAGGAGACGACAAATAAAACAGTGACGTACGTTGAAGAACCAATAACTTGTCTCACCAATAAAGAAATAATATACGCGACCCAACAGAATTCTCGTTCACCCGTAATATCATCTTGCACGCAATCTATCGAGCCAAACGTACCTTCGAATTTAATAGTGCAAGTAAAGAAAACATTACCGGGATCCGAAATATTAATCCTTTCCGACACTTTGAAAACTAACGGATTGTCTGTAACACAAGCTATTTATACAGTAGGGTCACATCAACAATGTAATATTGAAGTCTGTAATCATTTAAATACCACTTTAGTCATTCACATATCTTGGATGTAGAAGTTTATAAACATAGTATTCTTACCGTTGCTGAAATCAATCACGCTCAATCAGTTGCGGATGAATCCCTTTTGCGGTCTATTAAAAATAAAATCAATAAAGACGAAGAAATTCAGCAGAAAATTTTTGGACTTTTAACTGAATATCATGATGTTTTTTCTACTACGGATGGATCCTTAGGAAAAACAGATGTGATCGAGCATCAAATAAGGTTAAAGGACAAGCAGAAAATTATCTATATACCCTCGTACAGACTCCCTATGAAATTCCAAAATGAAATAAATGATGAAGTAGGTAAAATGCTAGAAGAAAGAGTCATTAGGAAATCGAACAGCCCTTATAATTTTCCATTAATAGTTGTACCGAAAAAAGATCGAACATGGCATATCTGCGTAGACTTCCGTCACCTAAACGAGGAGACGATCCCTGATCGATTCCCAGTGCCATGTACTGACGATATTTTATCTTTGTTAGGTCGGAATAAATATTTTACCAGTTTGGACTTACTTAAAGGCTTTCACCAGATATCATTAGAAGAAAATAGTATCCCATTCACAACCTTCAGCACAGCCAGGGGACATTATGAATTTTTACGGATGCCTTTTGTTTACGTTGTGCTCCCATAACATTTACAAGAATGATTAACATAGTGTTTGGAGACTTGCTAGGGGATATATTGCATGCCTATATGGACGACCTTGTAATCTTTTCCAACACCTTAGAAGAACATCTACGTAAATTAGAACTAGTACTACAGAGACTAAGACAACATAACTTAAGGGTAAAGATTAGTAAGTGTGAATTTTTCAAAACAGAATTAGTCTATTTGGGTTTTTTGGTGTCAAGCCAAGGTCTTAAAGTAGTCCATGATAAGGTTTCGGCTATCTGTAACTTTCCGATACCTACTAATGTCAAGGGAATACAGCAATTTCTGGGTTGTAGTGGATATTACAGGTGTTTTATACGCAATTATTCAATAATAGCCGCTCACTTAACTGATCTTACGAAGAAGGGCGTAGATTTCATATGGTCTGAGCAGCATCAACAGGCGTTTAATACCTTGAAAGATGAACTGTGTAGTTCTCCTATCTTAAAATTTCCTGACTTCGGTAAGGAATTCTTCATTGCAACAGACGCCTCAGACTTAGGAGTAGGTGGGGTATTGCTTCAGCAATATGAAAAACAATTTTTTCCCATTAGCTTTTTATTTTCGAAAACTGAGAACTTCCGAAAGTAAGTATGCAGTAATAGACAAGGAAGGGCTAGCTATTGTTAATTTACTAGTGCATTTCAAGTTCATAATATACGGTTATCCCGTTAAGGTTCTTACTGATCATAAACCCCTAACCGACTTCTTTAAAGGCTTCAGCCACAGCCCCAAACAAACTCGGTGGCATTTGATCATTCAAGACTTTGGCGCGAGAATCGGGTATTTACCTGGGAAAGCAAATATCATTGTTGATGCATTATCACGCAACCCCGTTTCATCTTGTACGGACCCTTTAGCTGAATTAATAGATATATCAACATCCATGCCTATTGTTAAAACAATATCTGAACAAGAAGATTTGGGCTGGAGTGCTGAATTATTACAGACTGAGCAAAGAAAAGATCAGAAATTAGAAAAAATTATAAATGCTTTGAAAGGCAATCATAAGGAAAAGGAATATATAAAATATAAGCAGCAGAATTATATAATCAAAGATAATAGTCTGTGTAGGACCGTGACAAGGAAAACCCGCAATACACCACATGTAACTAACGACCAGGTAGTTGTACCAATCTCACTTATTTCCACTGTTCTGAATTGGTTGCATGTAAATCCATTGCATGGACACCCGGGGTTCTCATTAATGTCACAGAAAGCCAAATCATTGTTTTATTGGCATACGATGCTTACAGATATTAAAAAAAACACATAGCTAATTGTCGCACATGTAAGGAAAACAAAGGGCATACGGAAACACCTGTCAGCCTAGGGGCTTATCCCGTGCCCAATCAACCCTTTCAAAGGATACATTTAGATTTATCAACAGGATCTTACGAGTCAGACAGAGGAAATAAGCACCTCTTAGTAATTGTAGATGCTTTAACTCGATATACAGAACTAATAGCGCTTAAAACTAAAACTGCGATTGAATGCGCTAGGAAGTTTTACGAGTGTTACATTTGTTAACATGGAATTCCACACATGATGATCCCAGACTCGGGTGGAGAATTTAATAATCACTTTCTTACCTCATTCTGTGAATTCCTTAGCATAAAGAAAATAAATACCATGATATATCACCAAGAGTCGAATGGGCTAGTGGAAAGAGGAAATAGGAAGGTTTTAAATATATTAAGAGTAACACTACGGGGATCAGACCCCAACTGGGATATTGCAATACCTGCAGTACTGAGTACTCTGAATCATTCATATCATATATCAATTAAAATGTCACCGCATGAAGCATTGTATGGTACCCCAGTTAGAACGCCTTTCCATGTATTAACGCCTACAACTAATCTATCAAATCCTTTAAAAGAATGTATAAATGCAAGAAAAAGTCGTTTTGATATCCTTCGAAAGAATTTAAAAGAATCACAAATCATAATGAAAAGGAATCATGATAAAATAGCGAAGCCAACGAAAACATATACCGTGGGTGATAATGTATACATACAGGTAAATGTACATAATGGACTCAATTATAAACTAACACCTAAGTTTGAAGGCCCATATTCACATTTTGGAAACATTAATGGCCAATAGGTTTAGAGTTCAAAACGTATCCCAACCCACTGATGAGAGAATCGTACCATTGGCTCACATAAGAAATTAGAATAAGAGGGAAAGAAGTGATGGAAAGATTTTTATTTTTTTTTTTTATTTTTATAAACATTATTTGTTTAAAGTTTATCTTCTTAATACAGGAGTAATTACATATATTTTTCTCGCTACAGGTTTCCAAGATGAAGTTTTTATTGTCCGGAGTGATATTGTTCGCTCAGACATTTTTCTCATGTTGTATGAGCTTTAAAACTAAAAGTATAGATTTAAAATATGGCACTATAGTTGAAACACAAGTAGACGTTTTTATTACATCAAGTAACGTAGTTGTTGAAGTGCGTATGCAAGCAATTTCTCTCCCAGAGAATGACGTCACTAGCTTAAAAAGTGCCATTTCAAGGTTTGCTCTTTCATTAAATGAAATACATAGAAGACATTTTCCTTTTAATACAGAGATTTCGCTTGCATCGACACTAAAAGTTGACGAGATGCTATCTGACGACTTGCAAAATAAGACTAACGAGGCAGAATCTTTGGCTCGTGACCTTTTAATGTGGACTGTAGGACATGATAATCTTGAGAAACGTAACCCGTTTATTTTTGCTGCACAAAACATCTTTGGTTCTATTGCAGGTTTAGGTTTAGGAATTTCCAATCGTCTTAAAATTGAGTTTTTGACTCATGAAGATAATTGATTATGTCAGAACTAAGGAATCAGTTAGCTTCAATCAATCAAATTATGGGTTTGGTAAATGAACATTCTATTAATATCAATCAGATTATGGAAGTACAGGATTTGTTGGCAACGTTAACGTATTATGATTAAAAAATAGACCACATACATAATAGAATTGCACATTTCATTGAGAAATCAAATGACTATGTGGAAGCTATCACGTTAGTGACTAAAGGTGTACTGTCACCCCATTTGTAGCCAATAAGAGACTTAACGTTAATTGTGGAGAACGGACGGGAGAAATTAGGTTATATTCCTTTGTTAGACGCACGTAGGTTAGAATTTTATTACAGCCTAATTACAGTAAGCGTTGAAAATCACAGGATTATGATTACAATTCCCTTTGATTCTTCCGATGCCTGGGAATCTTACAGGATATCACCATTTCCGACTATCATGACGAATCACTCAAATCCAGTAATATCCAGTTTGACAGGACACGTATTGATTTCCCCAGACAAGGAAACATATACGGTCATTAAAGACTTAAATCAATTAACTCACTGTTCAGACGCAATGGATAAAAAAATATGTACAGCGGACTCATTTGAATTCCATAAAAACTTAATGGATTCATGCGAGTTAGGTATAGTGCTAGACGGTGCTCTCTCCCATACAAATGAAAATTGTCTAGATAGGCTTCATCCCTTTGACAATAATAAGTTCAATTGCAGACTAAACAACGGCTCGTGAATACGATACGACAAGGCCAGCTTCAATGTATCATGCCCGGACGTATCCACGTCCTATTCCCAAATCTTCGTTGCAGCAGATGGTTGTATCGGGACGTCCCCGAATTATACGATGCATGGAATCAAGACTATCATCAGAGAACGAGCCTACTTCACGAATTTCACGTGGTCAACAACGATTCCATCTTTACCTCTCCCATAAAACAAACAGGTAGCCAAGCGGTTGATGAAATTGAGCGAGATGGACCACCCGACACCGACTTATGAAGAACGTCGCTTTTACATACTACTAGCGGGAGTAAGTGTTACGGTGATGATATTTATCGCTGTTAACATCCTTGTTTGGCGTAGGTTAAAGAGTAACAGTATTGAGATCAAACAGAACGTTTTGCCATGTCCACTTAAAACTTCTTATTTAATTCAATTTAAAGCCGTTTGAAACTGGCCCCTTCATTCGTTCAAAAGAGTAATATTGTCTTTGAAAAGTGTTGTGCACGAAAAGCAGTTAGTACGCTAGTAATATGTAATAGAAGAGACTACAGAACATTTGCATTTTAAAAAACATTTAAAAAACATTTAAAAAATAAATCGTTTTTTCGGCACCTAATAAAATATATAAGCATGAATGTTAAAAAACAGAATCTATGGGCATCTAATAAAATATATAAGCCCTATATATATATATATATATATATATATATATATATATATATATATATATATATATATATATATATATATATATATATATATATATATATATATATATATATATATATATATATATATATATATGTACGAAACCGTGGTACGTGTACGTACCAGGAATTCGTGTTTGTGCACTAAAATTGTATCTTTACCAAGGTAACAAATATTTTCATTAGTTACCGTATTATAATAATCTATGTTTTGACAAAGGTAACAACTATTCTTTAACAAAGTTACCGAATCATATTTATATCAGTATTTTTTTTTTTTGGTACCATATAATCGTTTGCTAGCAATGTACCATATATGTGATCTGTATTTATCATGCATTTTTTCTTTGTTTTAGCAATATTTGTTAAGTATGCATTATTATTTTTTTAATGTGCCTATTTGAACATTCGTCCTCATTGGCTTATGGCTAAAGTTAAAAGAAAAATTTTATATATATATATATATATATATATATATATATATATATATATATATATATATATATATATATATATATATATATATATATATCCAGTCACACTCCTAGTAAACATATTTTGATGTATTGTTGAATTGTTAAAATTTAGGTAGCTGACCGAGCTAATGTAATATATTATATATTACTTGTTTAAAACACATGACCTACAGGTCATTGTGGAAGTAAGAGAAGTGTGAGAACTGCCATAGTCATATTCTAAGCAGGATGCGATTGCCAAACCTCATCAATGTAACATTTTTCATGAAGAGTAAACACAACCAAGTCCCATGACAAAGAAGTTGTCTGTGAGAACGGAACAAGCATCTTCCGGTATAAATGTTGTGTTTACTATAAATGCATAAATGCTGAGAAAACTGAGGAAACTTTAGTATGAAATTGGATATTTGTGTTAGTTTACTAACGATGTCATACGGAATGGTCATCCGACCAAATCACTTATACTCCTATGATGGAGATGTTAACACTGTTCTTAAAGAATAAAGTATTTTAAAGTTAACTTACTTAGACTTTACTTGAAGATGTAAAATACCAACTCTAATATATAACACATTAAAGATGACATTTGAAGAGAACCCAAATGTGTGTTAACAACAGTAGAACACTAATATATATATATATATATATATATATATATATATATATATATATATATATATATATATATATATATATATATATATATATATATATATATATATATATATAACGTATGTCTCAGTTTGTCTGTGTATACAGTATATTGCTAACACTCATGATTTTAGTCTATGCATAAATTTATCTTTGCTTCCGGCTGGGCAAAATTCGAACCTATGCCCTGAGCCGAAACAATGCCTGTATGGACGACATTAGCCATCAAGCTATCAAGAGAGATATAAGTTGATTTCAAGTAAATACCTGTCAAATTCAGGAACATGTTCTTAGACATGAAATCAACCCATCAGACACCCCACCGTCAGAGCCTATTCAAACTCTAACCGTCCCCCGCCCGAAAAATGCCCCTATGCCCGTTTTACAAAATACTAATGAAAATAATTCCCATCATAATAGACATCAAAAGCAAACATATCACAGCTGTATTAAAAGTACACATCTTGACATAACCTCATCTTTTTGAAAGTTTAACCCTTTCGCTGTCATTGGTGATTTAGTAAAATTGTGAAAAAGGGCAGCTTCTCTTAAAATCACCCTAACCATAGCAAGTTGGTATTCAATTGAAATGTCTTGGTGAGAGCTTCCTAATAAATAGCAACAAAACGGATTTAGAGCGATGCGAAAAATCTATTTTTGGGTAAGGTAGTCATGTCGTCCTTAAGGAAGTTCCTAAAAGGTAGCTTCCTAGGGTATATTTGACTACAGTGATACTCCCAGAGAATTTTACCCAAAGGTATCCAGAATTCTAACTCCTGGAGCGAATATCCCTAAATAAATCTAACATTGATATCGCATAATATCAGAGGACGTATTCTTGACATGTCACATAGCTATCTTCACCCCGAACAGTATTAACGCTTCAAGGGGTTACATTGACAAGAATCTGAAACGAGAATGAAAAGAGAGCTGCTCATAAGGAATCTCTCCTATTCCGTTTCCAGTGTGTATCTGATGAAGGCGGTAGCGCCCTCTTTATTCCTTATAGCAATATACGAGGTGTTACAGATACTGTATTATAGGGAGGGGTCAATAAGCCCTTTTACAATAAAAGGAAGGGCGGATCCATCAGGACAACATGGCTACCTGACCCAAAAATAGATTTTTCGCTTTGCTCAAAATCCATTTTCCAGGCTCAGGCCATGTCGTCCTGATGGAAGTTTACCAGAGCATTACTGTATCTGTGGATTCTCAATCGGTGCCGTACTCTCAAGAAAGTATTTTCCTGGTCCATCTAGACCTAGAAACCTATGATGTTAATGTCATACATCATTTCATCTAAGCATGAACTATGTTAGTGCTTCCTGCCCCCTACAGGGAAGAGCCGTACTAAACTATGGAAAAAGTCTCGAGGAGTACAAAATAACTAAGGATGACAAAATAACAAGCTTGTATAGTGGTCTCGCCCTATACATTATAAAGCAAAGTTTGTATAAGAGTCACCAATGTCAGTATGAATTCCTGACATATCCCCCAATATGTCTACTCTTATTAACTATTGGATAACAATTGTATTGGCATATTAACAAATTTTGCATCTCTACCACCATCCACTTAGGGTACAACGTTAATCTTTCCTAGGGAAGGGTTAAAGTGGGTGGATTTTTGCTTGTATCAGGGAACAATCTTAAAAGACATACCATGATAAAATATCCATATTTTAATCTTAATGCTCAGTATATTTCTAATAAAATGAGTGTGGGCGAATAAGACGCAGGGTTCACTATGAACTAGTTTATTAAAATTTAATAAACATACATATCAGATCAACATTTATAAAATTTATAAAATGTGGATGATATCCATTAAAGTATAAAGAAAACTGTCAACAGAAGATATTGTTTCGTCTAACAGGAAACAGATTTGCCACTTCAATCAAATTATTAATGATAATGATACAGTGTGTATACTGTTTACATACACTAGCGGAAGAGACGCTTGGCACAAGTATCCGTATTATGCTATAGTTCACCAACGTCAATGGAACGGTTCGTAAGGACACTTTCGTGGCCTATCGCTCAGTGTTTAGTAACATACAGTGGCTACACACCCACCCTCTTAATTAATCGTCCCAAATCAATTACACTGTTCCTCGCAGATTGAAAACAGAAGGTTAAAGATTTCTACCTGCTGCTACCACAGACTTCTTGAGTTGCTCCACTTGCTTTGCATCGTGCATAAAGAACACCTTGGATGACTACCAGCTGGTGTACGAACAAAGATGTTTAAGTCCATATAATTAAAAAAATTTTATGGACGAAGCAACTCTTATCGGATCATGACTAACAGGTGTACTGTCAGGATCCGTTTTAGCGAATAACACAGGTGAGTTTCGCCCTTAGTTATAGATAACTTTGAACCCGAGGTTTCTCCTCTGAACAGCTGTCCTCCCATAAAGTCTGAAGTTCTATGAAGATAGACCTTTAGGCACTCCACTGGACATAGAGATGCATCTTCCTTCAGAGGGCAGATTCTCTAGGGACCCCACCTGTTGGTGGGTAGCTTGTTCCTGGTAAGAAATGTTGGGTCTGGAAATAGATTCAGTTCTCCCTCCAAGAAATGGACGTGGCCTTCCTCTCTAGAGAGAACTACCATTTCACTTACTCTGGCCCCCAAAGTGAGTACAAACAGAAATATGACTTTTACTTTGAAACCTTCTAAGCGCATTCCTCATTGTTCATTATTTATGCACAATGAAGAATCTTATCTAATGACCATGAAAAGGATCTTTGGAGGCGCTGAAGGGCTAAGCCTAGCACGGGCCTTCGTAGTTCATTAAGAACATCGTTAGAAAGGTCGACCTGTAAGGCATATAGTATCTGTCTTGTCTAGGCAGGCTTGAACAATAGTATTGTGTTGGCTGCTAAACCTTGCTCATGAAAGTGAGTGAAGAATGTTGAATCGGTATCTGTCTATATTTCTATTGGTTTCTTCGCCTTTACAAAGGATATCCGCTTTTTCCTTGAAGCCTCATAATGTTGTCTGGTTCCCTTCAAAAGTCTAAAATGACTTTTGACACCGAATCTTTTTCCTCATCACTAAGGAGAGAAAATCATGAGATGTAGGTCCCGGGTTTTCTGTGATGGAGCAAAGACAGTCGATTTCTGTACTCGCTGAGACAGGGATGGATCCGGTAGCGGTACGAATTTTATTCGTACCTCCAATGCCGGAGGAAACCACACACTATTTGGCCACTTGTGGGCCACTATTGCCGCTTTCCCTTTGAAGGATCTTAGTTTGTTGAGGACCTTCAAAAGGAGGTTGTCCGGAGGGAACAGATAAATACTGGACCATCTTTTCCAGTCTAAGGACATAGCGTCCACTGCCTCCGCTAGCAGATCCTCGTATGGGGACACATAACGATCTATTTTCTTGTTGTCTTTCGTCCCAAATAGGTCTATCTGCAGCTCCGGGAATTGACTCGAGATGAAGGAGACCGATCCTGCGTCTAGGGACCATTCTGACTCTATTGGTGTAAACCTGGATAGAGCGTCCGCTGTCACATTGCGGAACCTTTGAATGTGAACTGCTGACAGATACCATTTCTTCCTTTCTGCCAAACGGAATATGGCCAGCACCACTTGCTTGATTTGAGGTGACCTCGACCCTTGTCGATTCAGGCATCTCACTATCACCTCGCTGTTTAGAACCAGTCCTATGTGGGTCGAGTGGCAAGGAGATACTTTCTTTAGTGTCAGAAGTACTGCCATGGCTTCTTGAAAGTTGATGTCAAATGACTTGAAAAGATTGGACCAAGCTCCTTGGACTCTCTTCTGGTGAGAGTGACCTCCCCAGCCTTCCTTTAAAGCGTCTGTGTGGATAGTCACTGACGGGGTAGGAGGTTGAAGAAGTATTGATTTCTTCAATTGCTTGGCATTGGACCACGGCTTGAGAAGCGTTCGCAGTCGAGTCGGTAGTGGTCTTATTAGATCTCTTAGCGCATTTGATGCATATTTTCTCCAGACTCCTGTTGCATCCTTTAGCTGTGCTCTTAGCACTGGATCTGTTATCGAAGCAAACTGTAGAGAGCCCAGCACTCTCTCCTGTTCGTGTCTTGATATCCATTTGGATTTCAAGTCTCTTGACAGATCCTACTATTTCTTTCCTCTTCTTCCCAGGAATGGAAAGTCGATGTGACTCCAAATTCCAGTGGATTCCCAACCACTAAAATTTTTGAGCTGGAGAAAGTCAAGACTTTTTGATGTTGATCTTGAATCCCAGATGTTCCAGGAACTGGCTCACTATCTTAGAAGCTTGCATGCATTCTGTCCTGGATGCTGCACACACCAGCCAGTCGTCCAAGTAGGCTACTACTTGGACCCCCTTTAGGCGTACTTGATGGACGGCTGCGTTCGCAAGCTTTGTGAAAATCCTTGGGCTATGTTTAGCCCGAAAGAAATGGCTCTGAAGGCGTAAACTTTTTTATGTAACTTGAAGCCTAGGTAGGAGGAGAGGTGACGATTAATTGGAACGTGCCAATAAGCGTCAGACAAGTCTATAGAGACGGTATATGCCCATTTGGGCAGTAGGGTCCTTATGTCTTGAAGTGTGAGCATTCTGAACTTATAGTTCACTATGAACTTGTTGATTGGCGACAAGTCTAGAATGACTCTGAGTTTTTCTGAGTCCTTCTTTGGAACACAAAACAGCCTTCCTTGGAATTTGATGGACTTAACTTTCCGGATTACTCTTTTATCTAAGAGCTCTCGGACATATTCTTCCAGAACAGCGGTTGAGTGTTGGGAGAATTGAGGAAATTGAGGAGGAGGACTGCTCCAGCTCCAACCTAGTCCATTCTTTATTAGGCTGTGGGCCCAGGGATCGAAGGTCCAACGATCACTAAATAGCTGTAGTCTCCCTCCTACTGGAAGCCTCTCCCTTCTGCTGTTGTGGACCTGAGGCCTTGCCTCCTTGACCGGGTCCTCCCCTGAATCCCCTTCCCCTTGAAGGGTGTCTAGAAGAACCTCTGGCTGTTCCTCTAGCTTTCGAATGAAAGGAAGAAGTCTGCCTTTCGAAGGCTGGGTTAAAAGCTGGCGACTGTGTGGCCACTTGTTGAGGTACTAGCTAGTACGTGGTTGGAGGATGTGCCACTATCTGAGGCACCCCGGTCACAGGAAGTTGTTGTTGTTGTTGCTGTCGGTAGGGTTTAGCCGGCCAAGAGGATGGCCTAGGCCTTTTTGTCTTCTTCTTGGTTTGGGGACCCTCATCCGGAGAAGACTTTCTCTTAAGATCTAAGCCCCACTTTTTGAGAAGGTTCCTATTTTTTGTGGCAGCCTTGTCTACTACCTCTTTAACCACTTCGTTGGGAAAGAGGTCTTTACCCCAGATACGAGAGGAGATCAGTTTCCTCGGTTCGTGCCTCACCGCAGCCGAGGCGAAAAAGAACTCTCTACAGGCTCTCCTAGCTTTAATAAAGCTATAGAGATCCTTCGTAACTGTGGCCAGATGGGTTTTGGCCACTACCATGAGCATGTCCTGGTTTTTGGGGTCACTTGCCATCGTTTATAATGTCGTTTGCAACAATATCGATGCCGCAAGTCTTTCCTTCGTCTCTTGCTCTCTGCGCAAGAGAACCTCCGACAGTTTTGGAAGTTCCTCACCAAACTGACGTTCAGCAATATCAGCTTCCAGCTCCCCGATTGAGAGGGTAAGGTGTACGTCCTTCCAGTCTTCTTGGTCCAAGGGCAAGGTCAGAGATAACGGCTTAGACTCCTCCAAGGAGGGGCATGGTTTCCCTGCCTCCACCACCTTATATCCCTTTTCCATGAAGGGAAAGGCTCTGGTAGGAGAGGCCACAAAGCAGGGAAGCTTCTTACTCAAGGCTGGCACATTTGAGTTCGTGAAGCCCCTCTCTTTCATCGAACTCGCTAATAACGCCTGAGCTTTACTATGGTCATAAACTATGACCTCCTTTGGCTCCGTCTCCTCCTTTGAGGCTGGATCCTTCCTAAGACGGACATAGCAGTCCGGGTAAGAATCTTTGTTGGGCCAAAATTCCACCTCTTCCAGGGAAATTGCTCCCAACTTTTCTGATATCACAATCTTCCCGGTTGTGATGGGTATGTGTTCGGCATACCTCTAAGGATTGGTATCCGAGCACAAAGGAAGATTCTTCACGTTGAGTCGCTTCTGGGGCCCACGTGATGCAGCAAGTCTACGTATCTCCAGTTTCATTGCACCTTCCTTCTCATCATTCTTCTTTT
Organism: Palaemon carinicauda; assembly: GCF_036898095.1. NCBI lineage: Eukaryota > Metazoa > Arthropoda > Malacostraca > Decapoda > Palaemonidae > Palaemon > Palaemon carinicauda. The sequence goes on from NC_090748.1 coordinate 37,501,760, forward strand.
AAATTTGTTGGATCATCTCAACAATAGAAGTAAGAGTCCTTCCAAGTTCATCTGGGATAGCAGACGATGTAGAGGGAACAGGTTCTGGGTCCGGAACCGATGTAACCGACACCTCGTCGATTTCTTCCTCTTCTACTTGAGGAGCCTGGGACAGCTCCTCCTCCTGACCTTCTCCTAGAAGGTTCTTCTCTGTAGAATCCGATATCTCCAACATCTTATCGTCCAATTGGATGTCTTGAAGGGCGGCCGAGACTTCAGAATCTACCAGATTCTGGGCAGTTGGTATCTCCACCTGAGGCTGAGGAATGACTGCATCAGCCGATGCTTTGGGGAAAAGGTAGACCCTCAACTTCTCATTTGGAAGGTAGGGGCCTGAGGTGTTTTTCTGAAAACCCCTCACCCAGGTTCGTAACTTTTCCCTGGCAGCATCCCTTGACTCCGTCGACTTAGGGTTGTCAAAAGCCCTGGTAATCAGGTTAGAACATACTGTACAAACCTGAGGGTTCCAATACCGGAGATCACCTCTGGAGGCTGCGCATGCTGCGTGCCTCCTACGAAACTGATGTCCACAGAAGTTCTTACTGCGGATATTACAGAACACACTCCCGTACTTTGGATGGTCCTCCTGTAAAGAGAAGAAAAATCCATGAGTATCATGTGAAGGCTTTTCACTTATATTAGAACATGTAGCTTACACAGTAAAGCTATAAAAGAAAGAAGGAAAGACACATACTTGTATTTCCTACCCAGCCAATTGCTGTAATCTCTCAAGATATTAACCCTGGATAGGTACGAAGGGTCGTTTGCGACCCCGAGCGTAAAAAAAAAACAGGTTTTTCTCACGTGACTCACCCCCGTGACTGAATTTGTGGGTGATCGACCTGCAGGAGGTGTCTCCCCTACACGCTCTAGTAGTGTCCAGATGTGCATAGCTGTAGCTGTACTCCTTCCCCGATTTCTGAGACGCGTCGGGGTCGTTCGCGACCGAGTTTACCCTTCTAAGGTAGTTTGCATAATTATCAAAGTTATTACGTATTATGAAATTGTCGTAGAATGGTGCAACTTGTATAGGTTATCAGTTGTGGAAAGTCTTGGTGGATTGTTTGGCTACCATGTGCATGATTTTTTTTTTAGTTAAAATGTCGTTCATCACCACGAGGACCATTTTACCGCGAGTGCCCCTTTTTCATTTTTTTTCATTTTTTTGCCAAGTCATTTTTCCGTAAGATATTGCCAAATAGGGTCGTAAAACTTTTGCTTGTTTAGTGTTGGAAAGTGTGTCTAGATGATCTGGCTACCCATGCATGACTTTGTTTTTGTCAGATACGACGTAGTTATTGGTATATTGGGTATTTAACTGCGGTTACCAATTTCTGTTTTTTTCAATATTTGTAAAAATTACTACGTAGTAATGAATTGCCGTATATTATTCATTTTTTTTTTCATGTTTATGTGTTAGAAAGTGTGCCTTGATGGTTGGGCTAACACGTGCATGTCTTTTTTTTTATCTGAGATGCCGTATATAAGAATGTCGGGCATTTTACCGCGAGTGTCCCTTTTTCATTTTTTTTCATTTTTGTGCCAAGTCATTTTTCCGTAAGATATTGCGAAATAGTGTCGTAAAACTTTTGCTTTTTTAGTGTTGGAAAGTGTGTCTAGATGATCTGGCTACCCATGCGTGATTTTGTTTTTGTCAGATACGACGTAGTTATTGGTATATTGGGTATTTAACTGCGGTTGCCAATTTCTGTTTTTTTTCAATATTTGTAAAAATTTACTACGTAGTAAGGAATTGCCGTATATTATTGATTTTTTTTTCATGTTTATGTGTTAGAAAGTGTGCCTTGATGGTTGGGCTAACACGTGCATGTCTTTTTTTTTATCTGAGATGCCGTATATTAGAATATTGGGCATTTTTCCGCGAGTGCCCCTTTTTATTTGTTTTGCATTTTTTTGCTTAGTAATGTTACCGTAAGGAATTGGCAAGTAGTGTCGCAAAACTTATATTTTTATAGTGTTGGAAAGTGTTTCTAGATGATCTGGCTACCCATGCCTATTTTTTTTTAGCCAGATATGGCGTATATATAAGTATGTGTTCGATTTTCCTGTGATTGCCATTTTTTCGTTTTTTCCCATTTCTTTCAAAATTACTAAGTACTAAGGAACTATCACAGAGTAATATTGCATTTATATGTTTATTTGTCGGAAAATGTGCCTTGATGGTTTGCCTAGCACGTGGCTGAAATTTTTTTTTTCTGAAATGCCGTATATTAGAATGACCATTTTTCCACGAGTGCCCCTTTTTATTTGTTTTGCATTTTTTTGCTTAGTCATGTTACCGTAAGGAATTGGCAAGTGGTGTCGCAAAACTTATAATTTTATAGTGTTGGAAAGTGTTTCTAGATGATCTGGCTACCCATGCCTATCTTCTTTTTTTAGCCAGATATGGCGTATATATAGGTATGTGTTCGATTTTCCTGTGATTGCCATTTTTTCGTTTTTTCCCATTTCTTTCAAAATTACTACGTACTAAGGAACTATCACAGAGTAATTATTCATTTAGATGTTTATTTGTCGGAAAATGTGCCTTGATGGTTTGCCTAGCACGTGGCTGAATTTTTTTTTTCTGAAATGCCGTATATTAGAATGTTAGCCATTTTTCCGCGAGTGCCCCTTTTTATTTGTTTTGCATTTTTTTGCTTAGTCATGTTACCGTAAGGAATTGGCAAGTAGTGTCGCAAAACTTATATTTTTATAGTGTTGGAAAGTGTTTCTAGATGATCTGGCTACCCATGCCTATCTTTTTTTTAGCCAGATATGGCATATATATAGGTATGTGTTCGATTTTCCGGTGATTGCCATTTTTTCGTTTTTTCCCAATTCTTTCAAAATTACTACGTACTAAGTAACTATCACAGAGTAATGATTCCTCTAGATGTTTATTTGTCGGAAAATTTTGTTTACTTTTTTTTTTGATTGAATATCATCAATTTTTTTTAGCTAAAATATTATATTGTTTTACATTTTTTTTTTCGATTTTATTTCCCTTCAAAAAAATTTCTTTGGGTCAGAATTTTAATTTTATAGTCGTAAAATAATCGTCAATTATCCAGCAACCCACCATACAATTTTTATGCATATCCAATAATAATTAGATTAGTAAATAACACCTTGAAATTGACATACCCTTCCTACATTTCAAGTGGCAGATTAGGGAGTCTGAGTCAGTGTGGTTGGCGGCCATTTTGTGGACATATCCAAAGCGTAAGCTGCCCTATCTATATATATTCTTGTTCCCTATAGAATTTGTGATATTTTGGTATATTTTTACCTGCATAAATATCATATTATATATTAAATATATGTATTTTTTTACGAAATTTCTAAGTTCTCAAAAAATTACCTTTAGATATGGCCCCTGATATAAATGTAATTTACAAAATAATGAAGATTTTTTTACATATTTCTATTTTAGGATAACATATGTTTATTCCCTAAAAAAATTAGCCACTTCCTATTTCATTTGGGTACCCAAAAAAATTCATGAAATTTGGACAAATTTTTTTGGCCAAAAAAAGTTACCCTTTTTTTCTCATTTCAGATCTTTACCTCCATGGGTCTGACTTCATCTAAAATACATCAAGATGTGTCCTAAACATTCAAGAATCAATTCCTAAAAGGAATTGTGTATATATGTATAAACTTTTTTTTATGAATTTTTATGTCAGGTCTTTTTTTTTTCTACTTAATTTTTTAAAATATTTATAATAAATAGTTTTTCTGCAGATGAGTAGTATTTGTCTTTACAGTTGTTTTAAGCATTCATTGAAGTTTTTTTTGGCAAAAGAAAAAAGGAGGTTACTGCAAAAACTGATTTTTCAAGAATTTTTTTTGACGTCCGGGTCGTTCGCGTCCGAGTATACCCTTAAAGGGGTGTCCGAGGAGCGTACCTATCCAGGGTTAAAACTAAGGTTAATTCTATTCTAGAATACCTTATGTAATTTCCTAAACGGATATTTAAGGTATAGTTCACACCTTGAAATAAAGTTTTAATATACGGGATAGAATGAATATAGAAAGAACTCACTTTCTATATATTGTACGGTCTCAACAAAAGGCTGTACAAGATAACATTAAGTATGTTGGAAGAACTTTAGTGTTACCACAAACTCCGTACTGTAGTTTTATTAATGCAGTGTGTACTACACTACAAATATAATAACTACTGTACATCCTGCTGGGCCGGCCAGCACACGCCTGTACGTGCCGGAGTGCGCCGGCACCCGCCGGACGGCATTTACCCCTGTATAGTTCAAAGATATGCTACCTTTAACTAATAGACGACAGGTCACTAGTTCGCAAATATGTGCCGGCCGGCAGCTGAAAACACTAACACCCGGCTGCCGGCCGCTAATCGTAGTGGCCAGCAGATTTCGGGGTGTGTTTCCACTTCCGGCAGGCAAAGGCAGCAATACCCATGCCTGACGGCAGTGGCTAAGAACCAGAGAACCTCCACATGCCCGGCTGCCGGTTGTTAAGCCAGCAGCCGGGCTAGGGGTACAACACACTAGTCAGAGAAACAGTATGGATGTAAGGTTATAAGGCGGCATTGCCATACGACCTTCCATCCAGAAAGAGTGAACATATGGTTGTAGCATTCAGGCTTCCAAGGAATCCATAGCCTGCCGGACTCTAATGGCAGACATGGAAGGGAGACCAATGGAGGTCAGGGGTTCACTCTGCAAAAGAAAAAGGGTCTCTGCCGGTCGACATGTAATT
>NC_090748.1:37511538-37519038 GCF_036898095.1 Palaemon carinicauda
TATATATATATATATATATATATATACATATATATATATATATAGATATATATATATATATATATATATATATATATATATATATATATATATATATATATATATTTATATATATATATATATATATATATATAAACTCATCAGCCTGTAGGACGAAGGCCTCACTCATGACTTCAACTCCTGTCTGTTCATGGTCTTTCTGTCAGACTTTAACAGCAAATTCACTTAGCTCGTCAGTCTTTACTTCCTGCCCTTCTTCTTTTGTAATATCTAGTGACCAGGTCTATTATTCTTAATGTTCATTTATTATCTGCCATTCTCATTTGCCCTGCCCATGTGTATTTCCTTTTCTTACATGTTTTTTCAATATCATCTACTTCAGTTTGCTCCCGTATTCTTGTTACTCTTTTTCCCTCTGTGAAAAATCATTATTCTTTCCACAACTCCTTGAGATGTAACTAGTTCATGTTCTAAGTATTGTCTAAGGCTCCAAGTTTCCGGTGCATAAGTTATTACTGCTTGGATCATCTGATTATATATTTTTCTTTTTAGAGAAAGTTACATTTTACCCTTTATAACTTTGTTTGGTTTACCAAAAGCTCTCCATACTATGCGTGTCCTTCTTTCAATTTTGGTCGCATATCCTTGGGAAACATGATGCATTTCTTCTCTATAGAGTTTCATCCATAATCCTTGGTTTTTGTCTCTCTGTATTTTCATTAAACACTCTCTTTGTTTTACTCAAATTCATTTTCAGTCCTATATTTATTCATCCTCTATCCAAATCTTCCATCATGTTTTGCAATTCCTCCCATGATTCATTAAATAGAACTATGTCATCTACAAATCTTAAGTTTTTAAGGCATTAACATTAATGTTAATTCCTACATTTTCCTAATCTAAATTCTTAGAAACTACTTCTAGGCACGATGTGAGTAACTAAAGAGAGATGTGGTCCTCCTGTCTAACTCCTTTCTCAATCATTTAAGTAGATTTAGTGGTGATGCACTTCCCTTATGGATATCTCAAAGTGTTGTAACATATGATTAAGCGATTCCTTGTCTTTGAAGGGTTTTCATTACTCCTGAAGTTTTTGATAGAATCAAAAGCTTTCTCGTGGTCTAAAAATTCCATTCATGGTGGTTAGTCATACCCTGTTGATTTTTCCTTTAGTTGGTTAATTACACGGATATGGTCAGTTCTTGAATACACGCTTCTAAAGCCTGCCTGCTCTTTTGGTTAATTAAAGCCTAGATTTCTTTCCGTTGTCTCTAATATGATCTTTTAAAATATTTTACATATTACAGCGAGTAAATTTATTGGGAGTAATTTTTTTCAGGTGTTTTGTGTCTCCCGGTTTATGAATTAAGGGAAAGGAAGGGTGATGGTGAAGGGAGGGCTAGGGGATGGTGCCGGGTAGGCTGAGGGAAGGATAAGGAGAGGGTGAGGGGATGGTGAGGGTGAGGAGAAGTTGAGAAGGACGGAGAGTGGAGCGTGAGAAGGGTAAAGGAAGGGTAATGGGAAGGTTGAGGGGTGGGTGAGGGTGGGGGAAGGGTAAGAAGAAGGTGAGAGGGATAGTGAGGGGAGGGTGAGGGGTAGGGTGAGTGGGGAGTGTGATGAGAGGGGGGTGGGTGAGGGGGGAGTGTGATGAGAGGGGGGTGAGTGAGGGGAGGGATAAGGGGGAGGATGATGTGGAAGGTGAGGTGAGATTAAGGGGAGGGTGATAGGAGTATGATGGGAGGGTGAGTGGGAAAGTGAGGGGAGTTTGAGGGGAGTGTGAAGGAATGGTGAGGGGAGGGTTACGGTACAGTGAGGGGAGTGGAAGGAAGATGATTGTGAGGGTGAGCGAGAGGGTGAGGGAAGGGGAGGTGTGAAGGAATTGTGAGGAGAGGTTGAGGGAAGGGTGAGTGGAGATTGAAGGGAGGGAGAAGGGAGGGTAAGGGAAGAGTGAGGGGGAGGGGGAGGTGAATGAATTGTGAGGGGAAAGGTGTGGGGAGAGGGAGGAGGAGGGTGACGGTGAAGGAATAGTGAGGGAATGGTGAGGGGGAAGGTGTGGGGAGAGTGAGGAGGCGGGTAAAAATTAAGGAATAATAAGGGAAGGGTGAGAGGGAAGGTGTGGGGAGAGTGAGGAGGAGGGTGAGGGTGAAGGAATTGTGAGGAAAGGGTGAGGGGGAAGGTGTGGAGAGAGTGAGGAGAAGGGTGAGGGTGAAGGAATGGTGAGGGGAGAGTGAGGGGGAAGGTGTGGGGAGAGTGAGGGGGAGGGGAGGGAAGGATGAGGAGAAGGGGGAGGATGAAGGAATGGAGAGTGAAAGGTGAGTGTTGGGGGAGGGTTAGGAGGAAAGTGAGGGTGAAGGAATGTTTAGGGGAGGGTGAGGGAAGGGTGAGTGTTGGGTAAACGGAAGGAGGAGTTTGAGGGTGAGGGTGAGGGTGAAGGAATGGTGAGAGAAGGGTGATTGTTGGGGGAGGGAAGGAGGAGGGGGAGGGTTAAGGAATGGTTATGGGAGGGTGAGGGAAGGGTGAGTGTTGGGGGACGGTGAGGGGAGGGTGAAGGAAGGGTGAGTGTTGGGGAAGGGGAAGGAGGAGGGTAAGGGTGAAGGAATGGTTAAAGGAGGATGGTGGAAGGGTGAGTGTTGGTGGATGGTGAGGAGGAGGGTGAGGGTGAAAGAATGGTTAGGGGAGGGTGAGGGAAGGGTGAGTGTTGGGGGAGGGTAAGGAGAAGGGTGAGGGTGAATAAATGGTTAGGGGATGGTGAGGGAAGGGTGAGTGATGGGGGACGGTGAGGGGAGGGTGAGGGAAGGGTGAGTGTTGGGGGAGGGTAAGGAGGAGGGTGAGGGTGAAGGAATGGTTACGGGATGGTGAGGGGAGGGTGAGTGATGGGGGACGGTGAGGGGAGGGTGAGGGAAGGGTGAGTGTTGGGGGAGGGTAAGGAGAAGGGTGAGGATGAAGGAATGGCTAGGGGATGGTGAGGGAAGGGTGAGTGTTGGGGGACGGTGAGGGGAGGGTGAGGGAAGGGTGAGTGTTGGGGGACGGTGAGGGGAGGGTGAGGGATGGGTGAGTGATGGGGGACGGTGAGGAGAAGGTGAGGGAAGGGTGAGTGTTGGGGGAGGGTAAGGAGAAGGTTGAGGGTAAAGGAATGGTTAGGGGATGGTGAGGGAAGGGTGAGTGTTGGGGGACGGTGAGGGGAGGGTGAGGGAAGGGTGAGTGTTGGGGGACGGTGAGGGGAGGGTGAGGGAAGGGTGAGTGCTGGGGACGGTGAGGGGAGGGTGAGGGAAGGGTGAGTGTTGTGGGACGGTGAGGGGATGGTGAAGGAAGGGTGAGTGTTGGGGGACGGTAACGGGATGGTAAGGGAAGGGTGAGTGTTTGGGGATGGTGAGGGGAGGGTGAGGGAAGGGTGAGTGTTAGGGGAGGGGAAGGAGGAAGGTGAGGGTGAAGGAATGGTTAAAGGAGGATGGGGGAAGGGTGAGTGTTGCGGGAGGGTGAGGAGGAGGGTGAGGGTGAAGAAATGGTTAGGGGAGGGTGAGGGAAGGATGAGTGCTGGGGGAGGGTTAGGAGGAGGGTGAGGGTGAAGGAATGGTTAGGGGAGGATTAGGGAAGGGTAAGTGTTGGGGTAGGGTGAGGAGGAGGGTGAGGGTTAAGGAATGGTTAGGGGAGTGTAAGGGAAGGGTGAGTGCTGGGGGAGGGCTAGGAGGAGAGTGAGGGTGAAGGAATGGTTAGGGGAGGATTAGGGAAAGGTAAGTATTGAGGGAGTGTAAGTAGGAGAGTAAGGGTGAAGTAATGGCTAGGGGAGGGGGAGGATAGGGTGAGTGTTGGGGGAGAGTATGGAGGAGGGTGAGGCTGATGGAATGGTTAGGGAAGGGTAAGGGAAGGGTGTGTGTTGGGTGAGGGTAAGGAGGAGGGTGAGGGTGAGGGTGAGGGTGAGGGTGAAGGAATGATTAGGCGAGGGTGAGTGTTGGGGGATGGTAAGGATGAGGGTGAAGGTGAAGGAATGGTTAAGGGAGGGTGAGGGATGGGTGAGTGTTGAGGAAGGGCAAGGAGGAGGGTGAAGGTGAAGGAATGGTTAGGGGAGGGTGAGGGGAGGGTGAGGGAAGGTTGAGTGTTGTGGAAAGGTAAGGAGGAGGGTGAGGGTGAAGGAATGGTTAGGAGAGGGTGAGGAAAGGTTTCAGGTTTTCCGGAATTTTCTTTTCATAACTTACAAATTTCATTGGAAAAGTTTAAGTCATAAGATGAATGACTTTTTGAACTTGGAAACCCAGTACAAGGTCAAGGTCATGGAAACAGCAAAAGTCGTTAGGTCAGGGAATGGCAGGTAAATTTGGGGGAACAGGCCTGGCTTACTAGGCGTATAAAAAGGGTCGATATCAAGTGAAAAATTTTGTATAACTATGGGACAAAATTGTGTTTAGAATGAGGAAGAATGAATGAATAGTACCCTCGATCATAATGAAAAAAATATAAATGAACACCAGGTTTTTAAATCATAACAAAAAGAAAATGGTTTTATTGTACTTGCAAAATACATGAAGACAGACCTAATTGGACGAAAAGATTAGAGCTTTATTCATTGATGAGAAAAAAGTATTTACAAATGAATAACAATTTACTAAAAGAATAATATGTAGACACAAAAGATAAATTGTGCTGTTGTGTGAGACGCAAAATAGGTTGATACTTGTTCAACAGAAAAAAATAAATTTCTAAAAAAAAAAAAAACTAAAGCTGGAGCTAATTGGGATAAGGGTTCAGAATGGTCTCTTCATGAACTATGGATATAAGCTCCCGAGGGGGAGATGCTGAATGGAAAAGGAATAACATGGGGTGTAAGAGAGGAAGCTTACAAGCAAATTAAATATATACTGAAATAAAAGAGAAACGATAAAGTCATAGGGGAGATAGGGAAGATTATATTTGATCCGTTGGTTCATCGATATAGTAATATATAACAAAAAAATGACAGAATTTATTGAAGAAAAGACTTCAAATTGAGACATCTAATCCAGAGCATCAATTTAAAATAACAATTGGGGACATATTTTAAAAAAATAATCATATTTTACAAATATGCTAATAGATGTATTAAGTTTAAAATACAGAGGGATAACATGAGCTCTCAGAGCTCTCAGAGTATTTTATGAAGTGGTGATAATTCTTCGGATTTCACCTGATATTGTCTCCTTATATTTAGATTACTCTTCTGGAAGGAATAATATAATTCCTTTATTAAGGCGATGGATCTTGCAACATTCACATTTATCATCATCATCATCATCATTATTATTATTATTATTATTATTATTAATATTATTATTATTATTATCATTATTATTATTATTACTTGGTAAGCTACAACGCTAGTTGGGAAAGCGAAATGGTATAAGCCCAAGGGCTTCAACAGGGAAAAACAGCTCTGTGAGGAAAGGAAACAAGGAAATAAACTACAAGAGAAGATTAAGAACAATCATAACAATGAAATAAATCATTCGTATTTAAACTACTAAAACTTTAAAATAATAAGAGGAAGAGAAATATAATAGAATAGTGTGCACGGTGTACCCTCAATCAAGATATCTCTACCCCAAGAATGTGGAGGACCATTTTGACGTAAAATAAGACTTTATGTGCACGAACATCTTGTAGAGCTAAATCTTATTAATAATTCTGTTTTGAAGGTAGTAGTAGGGTGGCCAGGGCACCAGCCACCCAATAAGATACTACTGCTAGAGAGTTATGGGGTCCTCTGACTAGCCAGACAGTACTAATTTGGATTATTTTCAATTCACCTACACATACACCGAATAGTCTGGCCTATTCTTTACATATTCTTCTCTGTCCTCATACACCTGACAACACTGAGTTTACCCAAAAATTCTTCACCCAACGGGTTATTTACTTCACTGTAATTGTTCAGTGGCCACTTTCCCCTTGATAAGGGTAGAAGAGAGTCTTTAGCTACGGTAAGCAGCTCTTCTAGGAGGACACTCCAAAATCAAACCATTGTTCTCTAGTGTTTGGTAGTGCCATAGCCTCTATACCATGCTCTTCCACCGTCTTGGATTAAAGTTTTCTTGCTTGAGGGTACACTCGGGCACATTATTTTATGTTATTCCTCTTCCTCTTGTTTTGTAAACTTTTTATAGTTTATATAGGAGATATTTTTTTTTCTTGTTTCCTTTCTTCTCTCGGCTATTTTGTCTGTTGGAGCCCCTTGGCTTATATCATCCTACTTTTCCAGCTAGGGTGGTAGCTTAGAAAGTAATAATAATAATAATAATAATAATAATAATAATAATAATAATAATAATAATAATAATAATAATAATAAAAAGAAATGGGACTGGTTGTTATGGCAAAATGTGTCTTTATGGATTGTTCATTACATGAAAGGTTAAGATACAGATGGCATCCGGTCTTGTGGAGCAGGAAGCTAAGGAGACCATGTAAGATGCCATTATGCATATTGATAAATCAGAACGTGTAAGGAATTACAGAATAATGTTAATTGTCGTCAATTAGGGTTGTGGTTGCCGATGCGGTAACGTCCCTGAGTGGTGAACGCCGGACTGGGGTTCGAGTCCCTCTCAAACTCCTTAGTTCCTTTGATCCCTGCATCTGCATCATCCTTGTGAGCTATGGATGGGGGGGGGGGGGTGGTGTTTGTGCGAGCCTATAGGTCTATCTGCCTGAGGTATCAGCAGCCATTGCCTGGCCCTCCTTGGTACTAGCTTGGGTAGAGAGCGGGCTTAAGCACTGATCCTATGTATATATGTTAAGTCTCTAGGCCATTGTCCTGCTTAATAGGGCTATGCCACTGGCCCTTGCCTCTACCATTCATGAGCTGCCTTTAAACCCTTAAACTTTGGAAGTTGTTTGGATATGGAAATTTTTTGGACTGGCTAATTACCTGGCGATGATTTTTTGTTTGTTCTCATAATTCATTAGTTTGAAGGGATACAAGCTGTTACTAAAAAAAAAAAAAAAAAAAATATGCACAGAATATAATTCTAGATCATACTCCTTTATAAGAAGGGAAAAGAAAGTTATTCAGTCATCAATTATATTATGCTATATTGTTTTCCTTTCATTTTTTTACACTCTAAAAACATAACCAGTCATAAATATTACATTCAAAGGAATTACTACATAGAACTATCAGTTTGTGGATGTAATTTCCTAAGTTTATTAAGATCAAATAAAATGGCAAAACTAAACACATCTACTGATGCAATAATTTCGTATTTTCTTTTGCTCCAGGAAATGTTCTTATTATATGTTTTGTCTTAAGAATAAAAGAAAAGAAAAAGAGTTTATGAAACTTTATTAAAAGAAAGATTAGATTCCCATCATATATCTAAGTACTAAACATACATGAACTTGGTAATGAAGCGTGTATGAAGATGAAGGAAAGGTGCATCAAATAATTATGGAATACATAGGACCTTCAAATTTGCAATAAGATAAGGATTAAAGTAAAACACATACGCTGCAACATGTCCTCGGAGATAA
>NC_090748.1:37524038-37529038 GCF_036898095.1 Palaemon carinicauda
AATTTCATTTCAAGTAAGTTATATAATCACTGGAGTTGGAACCGTGGAAGAACACAGCAAAAGCATTCTATTTTCATTGTTAAAGTTTTGTGTTTATTAGTGCGTGTTCGCACCGCGAACCCTTTTGTTTTGAATACCGCGTGGTAGATTTTAGTCCTATTGGTTAGCAGGATAGCCAACCGCGTGAAAAGAATTTGTGTTCTGTTGTTTTTTCGGAGTGTTTATTATCAAAGTGGTTAAAATTTTCATTTATCATATATATTGTGCATTTAGTGAATGTGTTATTTTGTGTGTTTTTTTTTTTTTTAAAGTGAAGTGAAACTTACGAAATTTTAGGAAAAAGACCGTGGCAGGCTGAGCACGTGTTCATTTCAAAACATGGCCAACCTGATATAACTCAGCCCATCGCCGTGTTTCCGGACGAAGCCAAGGTTTAATATTGTCTGCAATTATTATCTTTGTCAATTGTTTACCAATTCTATGCAGACCCGAGATTTTAGTCGAATTATTGTACATTGGTAAGTGATTCACGCACATCAATCATTTAATCTTGTGCATGGAATATTTTATCATTTATCTTTAGTGCTAGGATACCGGCTAGTCTCATATCGTAACTTTTGGCTTACGATTCACGTAAACGTTTTACGGCCGTGAGGCATAATTCTGTAGAGTAACGGTAAGACCACGTGGCGTTCCTTATTCCGATTTTTTTTTCTGTTGATAGTAAGGGTTCATAATTTCATTTGATTACTTTCGTGGGATATTATTTTCATGTACATTATTGATAGGGATAAATTTTTCATTTATATATTTTGCAGTGAGTGATTGTTTAATTTCGTGTTAAAACTAAGTGAATTGAAATTTACGAAATTTTAGGAAGAAACCGTGGTAGACTAAAACACGTGTTAATTTCCTGTGTTGGTAACCGTAAGCACACGTGGCATTCTTTATTTCAATTTTTCCTTTTCACAGTAAGGGTATGCAAGTTCATTTTGTTACTTTCGTGGGGTATTATTTTTATGTACATTTTTTAAAGGGATAATTTTCGTAAGATTGTGTAACATTGTTAACCTAAAGATAAAGGATTTATGATATCACATCCAATTTAATTTTTTCAGTCAGGGTATAGGATCATTTAGATAAAATATTTGGAGGTGTAATTTTTTAAACTCATTTTGTTTTTATTAAAAGGAAAGTATGTAAAGGGGTTGATGTTCTTAACGAAGCATTAAGCAATCTTCGTGACATTGTTTGTTTATTTACTTTGTTATACTTTAAGTATAAATACAAACTTTGCTTTAAGTCACAGGGTTGCAAGTGGTGGTGTTGCAAAAACGCACCCACACATTTTTACAAATCCATTTTTTTTCCTTAAGACTAGCATAGGAGGGTCACACATCGTGGAGATTCCATTTTTTTCCTTAAGTCTAGCAAAGGAGGGTCACACATCGTGGAGATTCCATTTTTTTTTCCTTAAGACTAGCATAGGAGGGTCACACATCGTGGAGATTCCATTTTTTTCCTTAAGTCTAGCATAGGAGGGTCACACATCGTGGAGATTCAATTTTTTTCCCTTAAGACTAGCATAGGAGGGTCACACATCGTGGAGATTCCATTTTTTTTCCTTAAGACTAGCATAGGAGGGTCACACATCGTGGAGATTCCATTTTTTTCCTTAGGACTAGCATAGGAGGGTCACACATCGTGGAGATTCCATTTTTTTCCTTAAGACTAGCATAGGAGGGTCACACATCGTGGAGATTCCATTTTTTTCCCTTAAGACTAGCATAGGAGGGTCACACATCGTGGAGATTCCATTTTTTCCCTTAAGACTAGCATAGGAGGGTCACACATCGTGGAGATTCCATTTTTTCCTTAAGTCTAGCATAGGAGGGTCACACATCGTGGAGATTCCATTTTTTTTCCTTAAGACTAGCATAGGAAGGTCACACATCGTGGAGATTCCATTTTTTTCCTTAGGACTAGCATAGGAGGGTCACACATCGTGGAGATTCCATTTTTTTCCTTAAGACTAGCATAGGAGGGTCACACATCGTGGAGATTCCATTTTTTTCCTTAAGACTAGCATAGGAGGGTCACACATCGTGGAGATTCCATTTTTTCCCCTTAAGACTAGTATAGGAGGGTCACACATCGTGGAGATTCCATTTTTTTTCCTTAAGACTAGCATAGGAGGGTCACACATCGTGGAAATTCCATTTTTTTTTCCTTAAGACTAGCATAGGAGGGTCACACATCGTGGAGATTCCATTTTTTTCCTTAAGACTAGCATAGGAGGGTCACACATCGTGGAGATTCCATTTTTTTCCCTTAAAACTAGCACAGAGGGTCATTCATTGTTGTGATTCCATTTTTATATGACTAGCATAGAGATTCACCCATTGTTGTGATTCCAATTTTTTAAAGATTAGCATAGAGATTCACCCATTGTTGTGATTCCGTTTTTTTTTTTTGTACTAGCATAGAGATTCACCCATTGTGGTGATTCCATTTCTTTTATGACTAGTATAAAGGTTCACCCATAGTTGTGATTCCGTTTTATTTCGTCCAGCACAGTGTCACCCATAGTTGTGATCTCATTTTTTTTCCTGACTAGCCTATAGGGTCACCTACTGTATAGTTGTGATTCCAGTTTATTTTGTCTAGCATAGAGGGTCACCTATAGTTGTGATTCTAATTTTTATTGTGTAGCACAGTTGTCAAATATATTGTTACTTGTTTGGACGCATTACAACCGGACAGCCTAAGCTCACCCATTGTCGTGGCCCTGGTTTTCAAGCTAGGCTCCTGTTCAATTACTTGCAAGGCTTGCTACTCGGTGATAGTTCTTTCTTGAGACCCATTTTTACAGCCATTGTGCATTTTGCCCGGCTCCATCTTCATCCTTCCTTCCATGAGACTCTTGCGTAAGGCTAGAGCGTCTTTCCCCTCCGTTTAATTTCTTGCACGGCCAACATCATACCTTGTGCTGTTGAGTTTGTTCTTGTCACTGTCTCCACAAGAAATTAGCAAAATGACTGCTGCTGAGATCAGTGCATTTGTGGATTTGGCAGAACGACAAGGCTATGAGGGGGAGGCCTTGCGAAGGTATGTGCGGGAACTCACGGATGAAGCCAATGCCCGGAGAAGAACGGAGCAAGAAAGGATGCAGTATGCGAGAGAAAGAGCGAGAGCGTATGAATTAAAGAAGCGGGAAATAGACGCTCGATTAGCCCAGCTCAGTAACTCGCTACCTCAATCTAATGGTGCCAACGACCAGCAGGACAACTGCAGAGAGAAACAGTGCATTGAAGGGTTCACCAAGGAACTCCCTACAGCGGAACTGAAGGTGACCATGTCCCAGCTCGGCAAGAAGTGTGGACTCGGGGCAGGGAGTGATCTCGCACATGGGGGCTACAACTCAAGCTTGGGTCAAAAGCCTGTGAAGTGTGTACAGCCAGTGCCCCTCAGGTGCATGAAGGCTGCCAAGCCGGAGCCTAAAACTGTGAGGACGCAACCTGCAGGGGAAGACGACTGGCTAGGTACCATTGACCTGGGTGAGATAGCTTGGCTAAGGGAGGAGGACCAGGAGTCTCCCCCTTCCAGCAATGAGTTTAAGCCCCGTACCCGAGAGTGCTCCCCAGCTAAAGCAATGATGCTTTCCACCAGACCAGAGGTCTCAGAGGAGGACCAAGAGACCATCAGGAGCCAGGCACAGCTCAGCAGATTCCAGCTGATGGGTGAGATGGCGATAAACCACAGGGCACCCACCTACCTGAGCGAGGTGGAAATAAATAACCCCTCTAAGGCTGAGTTCCTGCTAAGGGATGAGGTGCCCCTTAAGATCACACGAGGTTCTCACGATCCTGTTAAGGTCTCGTGCCGGCAAGTAGTTGTCCCCTGTAATCTCCGCTTGTCGATGCTAGGCGTGGCCCATGAGAGACTGGGAGGACACTTTGGGGTAACAGGTCCTACCCAGATGATCCAGCATCAATTCTGGCTGGGCTTGCACGAGATTGTTAAGGCTTACTTAGCATCCTGCCATCCTTGCCCAGTCTCCAGTAACTATAAGCAAATAATGCTGAGGGCCTCGCTCCAACTCATCCCATCCATTAGTGTCACAGAACTGACACAATTCTTTTATTGGTATGGCTTCCTAGCCACATTTCAGAAGGACGAAGGTTCCCACTTCATGGCAGAGGAGTCACGACCTCTGACCATACTCATAATTCATTTTTGGCTTCACCAGGTGCAAGCAGGAATTCCCAACTGTGGGGTTTACTTAAATTTCTTCCAGACATGGGATAAATTCCAAACTCAAGAGAATGAGCTCTCAGGCATGGGCTCATCTCTTGAGCACCTTGGATCCTATTGTGCGGACCAAAAGTTCCCACTGACATTCCTAAAGAACCGTAATCCTCTAACCTACTTGACTGAGCTACGTAATGGGAATAAGGGGCTCATGAGGTGGGGCATAGACCTCCAGAACTACAACTGGAAGGTCAAGCGCCTAAAGAACTCAGGTGAGAGAGATGTGTTTTCCCGGCCTTAGTGCCCAATGCACAGTGCCATGACCATAGCGTAGCCATAGTCAGTAGGTTAATTTAGGTTGTATGGAAAAATTTTAATTGGCCTTGGTGTCTCCCCAGGTAAATAAACTTGAGGAGCCATCTTCGCATCATTATTTGCATTTAATTTATTTTTATGTATTTATTTTATCTTTTTTTGCATATAAGCCAGTTTTCTTTAATTTTATGCCTACAACTGCACTAGGTCACTTAACTTTAACCATTTTTTACATTTTAATTTTCAATTTTGCATTTTTTAATTTTTCAGTTGCTGCCTCACAGCCAGCATACTTATTTCTACGTGGCACTTAAAGTTAATTTACTGTCAAAATAACGTAAAATGGTGACCCTAGTTGTAGCTTAGATATTTATCCATTATCGTGGTGAGACTCACTGAGGGAAGAATCATTAAGGCTAGTGGCTTCAGACCTT
>NC_090748.1:37534038-37541538 GCF_036898095.1 Palaemon carinicauda
ATTATTATTATTATTATTATTATTATTATTATTATTATTATTATTATTATTATTATTATTATTATTATTATTATGTATTTTTTTTCAATTACTTTGTTTCCATGACATCAAAGCTTCCATGAGAGTTCTTGGTTACCGGCCTCACTAGATATCCCTCAAGGAAATGTTGAAGGTATAAATTCATCAAACATGTTATTATCAATATAGACTAAGACCAATTGACTCTAAAGATTTAGGATAGGACTAGAGAAAATTGTATTCATACAGTTGGCGGTGCAACCAAGGAACATATGTTAGAGTCAGCCCATTGCAAATTTCACGTCAAAGCTAATCACGATGGAATAGTCTATGCAGATTTTAACACATTGGCTAAGATTTTTCTTCCTTTGAATATATTTGTTGCAGTGGTAATATATATGAAATATTCTAAGTGCCTTTAATATACTACATACACGGATATATTCTTCTTTATGGTTGTGTTAGAGAGAGAGAGAGAGAGAGAGAGAGAGAGAGAGAGAGAGAGAGAGAGAGAGAGAGAGAGAGAGAGAGAGAATTATGGACGAGGGATACATGAAAATAATTCATATTTTGAATATAAAGTTTGAGAGGTTTTCTTTCAATTAACTAAAACAGTTATTTTTCTAAGCTATAATTCTGGTGAGTATTTGAAATAAACACGGAACAATAGTTGGAATAATACAGATAAGGCGTTAATTCCTTTATTTAGCTTTAAATGTGACAGGAATAAGTTAAGCGAGAATGGAAAATGTATGAATATACATTTATCAACTTTTGATTAAATTTTTTGCTAGTATAGAAATGTGTTCGATCCACAGACATATAAAACTTTTTACTTCAAAGGTTCAAAACACTCGTTCGTAAATTCCTTATTTCTTCAATTTCCTGAGTTCAACAACAAATATATGCCCTATGATAAGCAGTCCCGCCATGGCTAAACAGATAATTTAATGTATATCTAATCTCCCTTGTATCAATGTCAACCAATTAAGATAATGAATCTTACTTAACGTTATAAGCACTTTTTCTTTGAAATGCTGGAAAAAAGAAAATTATCTTTCTAATAACAAGGAATCATTTTGATGTGTACGAATGAAAATGAACAGGATGATAATTTGCTTTTTCTCGATGCCTTGGTCTCTCGGAACATAATAACTTTGAAACCTCAGTGTTTCGTAAAAACACTTTTACAGAACTAAGCACTCATTTTTTAAAGTTTGGAACTAGAAATCTACAAAATGAATTCGATAAAACCACTGTTATATAAATGTTATCATGTATGTTCAACTTATCTGGGGTTTCATGAGGAAAAAAAATTTCTAAAATTATTTTTTATTAACAATGGGTTCCTGTCATGGGTAGATATAATACTTTTAAAGGAGAAGTTTAAAAGACAAAAATATCTATTCCCAAAGTGTGAGCAGCGAGGCAAGACGAGATTCGACAACGACCCCGTTTATTAAATCTTATCATCTCATCATTTTCATCAGCATTTTGGAAGTAAACCAAGCCTCGCTGAGAGCGCCTGCCGTGATAAGGGAACAGTCCTGCTTTGACCAAGATGTCATCGTCTTAAATAGTGGAGTCAGCATATTTTGAGAAACCGAGCCTGAGTGAAATCCTTGTTTATGTATGTCATCATCAAAGGACACGTGCTGCCCTTTTGTTACAACTTAATACCTGGTTCGGATTGCATCAGAAATTTCTTCTAGAAGCTTCCATGGCGTGATTGAAGTGGGCGTTATTGAGGAAGCCAATAGAGATTCAGAATTGTTAAAAAGAATGCCTTCTATGGAGATGACCACTGCCCACTGCAATTAACTCCGCCCATACATGGGTATATGAATTTCAAGAAAAGATTGTCCAAGAGAGATAGGACAGGACATAAGACAAGAGGGGAACTATGTCCGAAGCAGACAAGATCCAAGTCTTAGCAAAATAAGAAAAAGAGAAGACCAGAAGTCTGATAGAGCCACATTCTAACCTTCCCTTCAGACAACAAAAGCCTATCTCCAAAATATTCTGCTATGAACGAAAAGAAGAGACAAATTGAAGCAGCCAGCCCTCCCTGCTTGTGACAAGAAGTAGCCAACACTCCCTGCAGCCTGCCTTCGTTCAACATTATCATCGAATCATTGGAAGAAGACCTCTGATGTCCCATCTTGATGCCACCCCTTTTGTGATGTTGTATCAACCGTGTGCCACACGATCGTACATAAATTATTTTGCATATATTATGCTTGTATGTGCGCTCTTCCCTCGCACTAAAAAGAACCTGAATAAACATGTCTCCGTGTTTCCTCTGTAACATTGTCTGTCTTGTGAACATGAAAATTCCTGTTGCCTTGAGGTTTTGTATATAAAGGAGAGTGTTCTTTAGTAAAGTTACTCAGTTGATTGCTTCCTGCCTTTGAGTCACAACCTTTCTCTCGGCCCGTCACATTGGTGACCCCGAAAGTCGACTCGCTCCCACCTCCTTCCACCCCAACCCCCTTGCCCCTCCATCGTTGGTACTATGGCGCACTCTGCGGAAGTTGGCGCTGCGGCTGGCCCATTCAAACTTTCATTGTTTGCCAGCGGAGAGGCGTTTGCTTGGTTTCAGCAGGCAGAAGTCCAGTTTCGCATCAAGGGCGTGACTCACTCAACCACCAAAGCAGATTATGTTCTCGCGGCGATACCCGAGGACACCTTCCCAGAAATATCCAACTGGCTTCGTGAACAAGGAAACACCCCAATAGAGTATGTCGCCCTCAAAACATACCTTCTGCAGCAGTACTCGCCGTCGCCAGCCACCCGTATAGCTTTTTCAGCTCTCGCAACAACTGTTGGGGGACCAAAGGGCTTCGCTTGCCCTCAGGGAAATGACCAGTATCGCTCGCCTTCAACCTGCCGCAGACGGCTCTCCTCGTGAGGTGAACCTACTTCCTGCCCTTTGGATATGCCGTTTACCCGGACCTATACGCGCTGCCATACCCGATGTTGATAGTTTACCCATAAAGGACTTGATGACCAAAGCCGACGCCCTTATGGACAGCCACTTCAAGACCTCCATCAACGCCTCCACCCCTGACGAAGTGGATGCCTATTCAATGTCAACTGAAGCTGACATGAATGCCGTAGGACATTCATGCCTATCCCGTGCTGTGCCGAATTGGCGACAAAGCCACCCACCATCCACCAATCACTCGCGCCCCAACAAACGACTTCTACAGCCACTTACTACCTCCCATCCGCCGCAGTTTTGCTACTACCACTTCAGGTTCGGGGCAACCGCGAAGAAATGTGCCAAGGATTGTCAGTGGCCAAAAAACGTGTAAGTAGGCCATCGCTCGTGGCGGTGGCCTCCCGTGTTTCTAATCTTTTCTTTTTACATGATGCAGGAACGGGCGTGAGATTTTTGTTAGACACGGGTGCTTGTCGTTCTCTTTTGCCAAGGAAACTCTTCAAGAAACAACGTAGTCTGTGTATATCTGCCGACGTCCGCTTGGTAGCTGCCAACGGATCTGCGATACCCACCTACGATTACGAGAACTTCACATTATCGTTCGGAAAAGGTAAATTCAATAGGAAGTTTCTCGTTGCTGACGTCACATTGCCAATCCTCAGTGCGGATTTTCTCTCTCATTTCCACCTTCTGGTCGATGTCGCCCACCGACGATTGGTCAACGCAGACTCGTACTTGTCGACACCTCTTCAACCCACCCCCTCTAACCTCGCTCTCCACATCAGCGCACCCACGGGTGCCTAAGCCCACCTCCTCACGTCGTACCCGGAAGTTTTCCGTCTAGAACTTCACCAAACGCCCCACGGCTCCTGCCAAGCACGGTATTTATCACCATATCAAGATGACGGGACCCCCAGTCTTCGCAAAATTCAGACATCTGGCACCGGAACAATTGGCAGCCGCCAAACAGACGTTCGCTAAAATTAAGGAAATGGGCCTTTGCCAAAAGGCTTCAAGCCCATGGTCGTCACCCTTACACATCGTTCTGAAAAAAGACGGCTCTCTCCGTCCGTGCGGGGATTACAGGCGCCTGAACATGCAAACAGAACCGGATCACTACCCCCTCCCAAACATTGCCGATGTGACCTCCTACCTGCACAAAGCGAAGGTTTTATCTACGCTCGACCTCCTGAAGAGGTATTATCAGGTGCCTATGAACCCAGAAGACATCCCCAAGACCGCCATCACCACTCCGTTTGGTACATACACCTTCAATTACTCCTGTTTTGGCCTTCGTAATGCTGGGGCCACGTTTCAACGCCTCATGGATGGCATCTGAGGGGACCTCCCTTTCTGTGTATGTTATGTGGACGATATACTTGTGTTCTCCTCCTCAAAAGAGGAACACCTCCGTCACCTGCGCATCGTGCTCGACCGCCTGCAACAAAACGGCCATGTAGTCCGGTACGACAAGTGTACCTTTGGCGCCAACGAAGTGTCGTTCTTAGGGCACCGCATCACTCCTGCAGGAGTCTATCCCCTCCCTGAGAAGTTAGCATCCGTTCAGAACTTCCCCGCGCCCTCGACCGTCAAAGCTCTGCAGGAATTCTTAGGCATGATCAACTATCATCACCGTTTTCAGCCAGCCATTGCCGCCACTCTTGCTCCCCTCTACACCTCCCTCAAGGGCAAGCCAAAGGACCTGAAGTGGGGTCCCCTTCAAGAAGCAGCCTTCTGCAATGCAAAGAAGGCCCTATCAACTGCTGCGGCTCTCACTTTTCCTATCCCACATGCCCCTCTCCTTCTCTACACCGATGCCAGCAACATCGCTATTGGTGCAGTACTCGAGCAGGTGGTCAACGTCTCGCCCCGCCCATTGGCCTTCTTCAGCAGAAAACTGTCCAAGGCAGAATCGGGTATTCTACCTTCGATCGAGAATTGCTGGCGGTGCACTTGGCTGTCCGTCACTTTCGCCATTTCTTAGAAGGTACGCCCTTCGTCATTCGCACAGACCACATGCCTCTGGTGCACGCCTTCACTCGACAGTCTGACGCCTGATCTGCCCGTCAACGCCGACATCTCTCCGCCGTGGCTGAATACAATTGCACCCTTCAATACGTCCCTGGGAAAATGAATCCCGTTGCCGATGCCCTATCAAGAAACACGTTGGCTGCTGTTCAACTGGGATTGGATTACAACGCCCTGGCTGAAGCCCAACGACAGGATCTAGAGTATAAAGCATGTAGGACATCCTGCACGTCCCTCCGTTGGGAAGACTTCCCTCTCGACGACTCCAACACCACCCTCCTCTGTGACGTCAGTACTGGTAGACCGCGACCTTGGATTCCTGCTCCCATGCGCCGACAGGTGTTTGATTTCATTCACGGCCTTTCACATCCCTCGTGCCATTCTACTGCACAGCTGCTGAAGGCAAAGTTCATTTGGCACAGCATTTCTATGGATGCTAAGGATTGGGTCCGCGCCTGTACTTCTTGCCAAACTTCCAAAGTACATCGACACACGGATTCAGGAGTGGGCAACTTTCCTCAACCTCAGCATTGTTTCGCACACATTCACGTTGACGTTGTAGGACCCCTACCCACATCACAAGGACATCGTTACCTGTTTACCGTCATCGACCGCTCCACTCGTTGGCCTAAAGCCATTCCCATGGAAACTGCAACGTCCGCCTCATGTACATCTGCCTTACTCTCTGGATGGATTGTAAGATTTGGTATCCCTGAGCATATTACTTCTGACAGGGGAACCACTTTCACCTCTCAATTGTGGACATCATCAGCGAATCTCCTGGGCATCACCCTACATCAGACAACGGCCTACAACCCCGCTGCCAATGGAATGGTTGAACGTTTTCATCGCACCCTCAAAGCAGCTTTGATGTCCCGCTGCAAGGATTGCAACTGGTTTATTCAGCTTCCCTGGGTCCTCCTGGGACTAAGGACCACTCCTAAAGACGCCCTCGACGTCTCGGCAGCTGAAATGGTGTATGGCAACCCGTTAGTCGTCCCTGCCGAATTTTTTCCTTCTACAACCTCCTCCAACGATCTCCAGCGCATACGTCACGTCGTGGGAAAATTTACTACGTGCCGCCAGACTTACAAGCCCCCAGCGAAGCATCACATACCAACAGACTTGCACTATGCAACGCATGTCTTCCTGCGCAACGACACTAGCAAGCCACCGCTAACGCCCCCTTACACGGGCCCTTTCCTTGTGATCCGAAGCAGTTCAAAAGCATTCCTACTAAACATTCGTGGCAAAGAAGACTGGGTCTCCATTGATCGTCTAAAACTTGCTTATCTCCTGCCAGATGACCTGCCTACAGTTCGCCTCTCTAGATCAGGGCGCCCTATTTAACGTGTACAGTATGTCATTTTTAGGGGGGGGGAGCCATGTACCAACCGTGTGCCACACGATCGTACATAAATTATTTTGTATATATTATGCTTGTATCTGCGCTCTTCCCTCGCACTAAAAAGAACCTGAATAAACATGTATCCGTGTTTCCTCTGTAACATTGTCTGTCTTGTGAACATGAAAATTCCTGTTGCCTTGAGGTTTTGTGAATAAAGGAGAGTGTTCTTTAATTAAGTTACTCAGTTGATTGCTTCCTGCCTTTGAGTCACAACCTTTCTCTCGGCCCGTCACAATGTCTTCGAATCCGGTCATCGTGCCAATTTCATCTGAACTTCAGCCGCCCTTCTGCATCGTTCTCAAGCCCGAAGTCTCCGTACCAGTATCGTCTCAGCAGCTGCAGGAAACTATTCCTTAAGTATTTTTACCTTACTGACGGTTCCCTTTTTCTGTTGGTGCTTGATTGGTTTGATTTACCAGTTTAAGTAACCGAGTAAGTAACATTAGTTTTCTTTGTAAGTTTACGAATAAACGTGATGTGTTTTTTCGTGTGTTTCTTTTTATTTTCATTTCTCATATTTCAATCGGTGTTGTTGATATTTATTATACTTATTAAAAAGAACCTGTAATGATTTTAAGATCGTAACAGTTCCTTCTGAGCCTAAATTACAATTAAGTCAAAAAGTTTTTAGGTAAAATTTACAGTCAAAATTTATCAATTCGAACTGTTAGTAAGAAAAAGTTATATGTCTCCTTTCCGTACCATGGTTATATTTTGGAGAGACTAAGAACAGAGGTTATGAGTGTTGTGGGGAAGTGTTATCCCCACATAGATTTAAAACTAATTTTTTACTAACAAGCTCTCAGTTGGCTCACTTTTTAAATATAAGGGGAGACTACCTATTCCCTTGTGTTCCGATGTCATATACACTTTTCAATGTGCACTCTGTAATGAGTGCTACACTGGAAGCACATCTAGACAGCTTCAGTGTAGGATTTCGGAGTACATGGGGAGATCGGTACGAACCAATATACCTTTAAATAAGAAACCAATTTCAGCTATTTATGACCACGCATTTAATTCTGATCATGCCATTTCTGAGGGAAATTTCAAAATTACAGACAGACTTAGTAGGGTCAGCCAGCTTAGAATCTTGGAGTCT
>NC_090748.1:37561538-37571538 GCF_036898095.1 Palaemon carinicauda
TCATTTTATAACCCAATCTATTCTTAACTTTTGCTTCAAATTTTGATTAAAAGTCTACAACCAGTATTCCTCTCTTCTATCCAAGAAAATTTTGCTCAGAATAGTTGATTCGTTTATTCAATTAAAAGATTCATATGGTTTACTTATCTGTTTTAGGATGCAAAGAAGTTGGAAATATAATTTCTTTTCACGATAATACCTTTGCACTCATGAGTCATCGTTCTCTAATCAAAATTAAATAATGAAAATGTATTTATATATATTTAATAGATGCAATGTGATTTCAAGTTTCTCTTGGCGTCATTCTGCAGGAAGAGTTCCTTTAGCCTGGATAATATGGAATTTTAGACATGCCCTTCCAATTTCATTAGACAGTGCATTATGTCCTGTTCCTACCTAAAAAAAAAAAAAAAAAAAAAAAAAAAAAAAAAAAAAAAAAAAAAAAATTAATAAATAAATAAATAAATGATAAGATGAAGTTTAACAGAATTATTAAAGAACGTGGAGGTAAGAGAAGATTTTATATACAATTATATTAATATTATATATATATTAAGATTGACATAAATTGGACTTAATTACAATAATTCGTAATGGATAATTCATAAAGAACATGAAGGTAAGAGAAGACTTTATATTTAATCATATTAATATTAAACCGTTTACATTGAAAGTAAAACATTCATAGAATGATGAGAATCTTACGAGGCCGTTATCAAGCAACTATGAATCTGGTCAGTAGGAATACAGACTGCTGTAATGAGAATGACCCTGTTCGTATAGAAACCTCACCAAATTGCACGGGAGGAAGTTGTGGTAATATTAACCGTTAAGTTGAATAGGGAATAGAAATACCCGGAGTCCCTCAATCAAAAAGGAATAGGGTATAGGGAACTATGCTGTATAACTTTATATCATTTTTATTTATAAGGATTGCAGTTAATTTGTTTATCTTTTTCTTCTGATCTTATTGCAAAAAAAAAAGAAAAAAAAAGATAATGTTCTCAGCTAATTTACGCTAACAGGTAAACATGTACCTTAATGAAACCTAGATTAAAGCAATATATCAATAGCAAAAGCTGCTGTCGAAAAAAGCTAAATAGGGGTACCTACAGATTTTCATACTAACAATAGTTATTCTGAGTTTGTACATGAAAACGAGATGGGTAATGGGAATAGTGTTATGTATTATTGTAATAATGCACTGTATTATTTCAAGTGTTACATGTATTGCGCAACATTGCATCATATTGCACGAATAAAACATGTTATGCTTTGTATATAAGTGAAATGATTTATTTTGATATTAGGATTCAAGCATTTATTAATTACGTCAAAGATAGGATGTGATTCTTTATAGTTTTGTACTGGAGTGGGATTTAAGTCTTTTGAGAGCGATGCTCTTTTGTTGTTTAGCAATGTTTTGGTTTTGTCAGATTGTTTATGACGCTCCACACACACTTGGGAGTTGGCTGTCACAGAGTAATGTAGTCACAAGAGAAATTAAACTTGTATTTTAAAAATACCAACGTATCATTAAATCCCACCGAAAAATTGACGACCAGAGATGGGCTCAGCTGAGGAATAATTACTAACAATTCTTCATCTCTTTCCAGGTAAACAATGTGGTTGTTAATGTAGACATCATATCCACATATTAAATTGCACTGCTAGAAAAATTAGGAATTGATGAAATGAAAAAAAGATTTGCAGGCGATGTAAAGATTACAGAGGTGATGAGTGTCTCGACTGATATGTTGACGGTATGTGTTGAGAATGGATGGTGGGGAAGGAGTAAGGAGGGTATGGGAGGAAACTGTCATGGGGAGGGGATTGGGAGGAAGGGAGAGAATTACCTGGAGAGATGAGGTTTGATGGAAGTAGATACCTTTGATAGAAGGCATAGGAAAAGGCGCATCAGTCATCCGACCCCTTAATATAGATATAATAGTGGGAAAGAAAAAAAAAAGAGTTACAGAACAATGCATAGACTGTATGGCACAATACACATTCTTGCTTATTTGTACTTTTATCTATCTATCTATCTATCTATCTATATAACGGATTTTGAAGCGAAGCGAAAAATCAATTTTTGGGAGAGGTAGCCATGTTGTCCTGATGGAAGTTCCTTCATTAGTAGCTTCCTAGGTATATTTGACTACAGTGATATATCCCAGAGAATTTACCAAAGGTATCCAGAATTCTAACTCCTTGAGCGACTATCCCTTAACAAGGGATAACGCGTAATATCAGAGGACGTATTCTTAGCTATCTACACTCTTAATAGCGTTTTTGCTTCGAGGGGGAAGTGGCAAGAATATAGGAGAGTCGTTAAAAAGGCGACACTCCTACTATACTGTAAAAAGTTCACCAAATCGCCACCGCGCGGCGCCACCAAGCCATTCTTTGTAGCTTTGTAGGTGTTGCAGATACAGTACCATAGGGAGGGATTCATTATCCTTTTGTCAAAGAGAGTGTGGGTCCATCAGGACAACATGGCTACCTCACCCAGAAATAGATTTTTCGCTTCGCTCCAAAATCAATTTTTTGGGCTCAGGCTATGTCTTCCTGATGGAAGTTTACCAGAGCATTAATGTATCACTGGATTTTCAATAGTGCCATTTATCTCGTGATAAATATTTCCTATTTGGTCTTCTGGACCTAGAGACACTTGATGTTACCGTTATACATCAATCAACTGATTATAAACTATGTCAGTTCTTCCTGCCCCCTACAGGGAAGAGTCTGGATAGACTCTAGGAAAAAACCTGAGGATTGTGAGTTCAAGGAACAATCTAGCAAACAGTTTGTATATTAGTCGCATCATATACAAAAAGCATAGATTGTACTAGATGGTATAGATCTGTATAGGTTACTGATACCTCCCGAGTCTGGATGTGAAGAGACAGACAGGTTTATATACGTGTAGAAAACCTTAGTTCACTAAGATAAACAGTTTAGTACGATCAGTTCTTATCTGTTTGCTTGGAATAGTCGTAACCTTAGTCCCCAATATTTTCCTAAATATTAAAAGAATCAAGGATGCTCTGACTTTATTCTTAATCTAGAATATTTGAGGCGAAAGAGACGCAAAGATTCCTTCTATTGTTTATTACAAAATAGAAAACATGGTTGTATTCTATTACATTTTACGCAGAACAATTCTGAATAAAAGCATAAACAGTAATAACAGAAATCAAATAACTTTCACCTGAAAGGGAAACTTTTGCCACTCAAAGGGAAATATAAAATTTCACTATGTATTCTGTTGTTACTAGGAACACTGTGCATGTAAGTATGCCTGGCACTTGTATCAGTATATTATGCTTAATGTCACCTGTATAGATAGAATAGTCTATAGTGTCGTAATTAGACACAATACTCAACATGATATGCCTTAAGAGTCTATCATGTACAACCTTCACTAAAAGTCCCAAATAGCGAATTGTTCTTTGCAGTAATCAAGCGGCAGGTTTTATCACACTGCCTGCCACCACCACATGAAATTTTATTTCCTGTAGTTGCTTCGCGTAGTGTTTGAAGAAAACTCTGGATGACTTCCATCCAGTATAAGCGCAAAGGCTTTCAAACGACATCGTCTGAAAGAAATTCAGAGACGAGGCAACTTTTCTCGGATCATGTCCTGCGGGTTTACTGTCTGTATCCGCTCTGCTTATGAAATAGGTGAATTTCGCCCTTATCTGTTTCAAGGATAACGTTGATCCAGAAGTCTCTCCCCTGAAAAGCTGACCTCCCTTAAAATCTGAAGTTCTACGAAGATAGACCTTTAAGCATTCCACTGGGCAGAGGGATGCTTCTTCCTTCAGTGGGCAGATTCTCCAAGGACCCCACCTCTTAGTGGGCAGCTCGTTCTTGGCGAGAAACGTCGGGTCCAGAAAGAGGTTCAGTTCTCCACAGTCTGTGACTGAAAGTGGCCATCATCCCTCGCTAACTCCTGAGGCTAGTGCAAATAAGAATATCACCTTTTGAGTCCAGTCTTTCAGCGAGCAATCATTGTTCAGGGTTGATGCTAAGTGAAGAACTTTGACTCATATAATTCTAAGAAGTTAATGCTGTCTCTAGAAATCCCGAACCGTATCTTGGCCTCTAGGGCGAGAAAAATCATGAGATGAAGGTTCTGGGTTTTTGCTGATGAATCTGAGACAGTCAATTTCTGCACTTGCTGAGTCAAAACTGGGTCCGGCAACGGAATCAGCTTCAGGCGTAGTTCCGTTATCAGAGGGAACCAAACACTGTTGGGCCACTTGTGGGCCACTATTGCTGCTGTCCCCTGAAAGGACCTCAGTTTGTCGAGGACTTTCAGCAGAAGGTTGGTTGGAGGGAGCAGGTAGATCTTGTACCATCTGTTTCAATCTATGGACATTGCATCTATCGCTTCCACTAGAGGATCCTCGTACGGGGCTACATACTTGGGTAGCTTCTTATTGTCGCTCGTTGCGAAGAGGTCTATCTGCAGTCCTGGGACTTTGCGTAATATGAAAGAGAATGATCTTGCATCTAGGGACCATTCTGACTCTATCGGGTTGACCCTAGATAGAGCGTCCGCTGTCACATTGCGGACCCCTTGAAGGTGGACTGCTAACAAGTGCCATCTCTTCTTCTTCGCAAGACGGAGGATGGCCAGTATCACTTGATTTATGTGAGGCGATTTCGAGCCTTGTTGGTTTAGGCATCTCATTACGACTTCGCTCTCTAGAACTAGACGGATGTGGATTGAGCAGCGAAGTTCCAGTTTCTTCAGAGAGAGAAAAACTGCCATGGCTTCCAGAAAATTGATGTGGAAGGTCTTGAAGAGGGTAGACCCGGTTCCTTGGACTTTCCGATGATGCGAGTGACCTCCTCACCCTTCTTTTGAGGCATCCGTGTGAACGGTGATTGCCGGTGGAGGTGGTTTCAAAGGCACCTTGCTCTTTAGGTTCTTAGCTTCCGACCATGGCTTGAGTAGTGATCGCAGACGATTTGTTATCGGTCTTTGTAGATCTCTTCGAGCGTTTGATGCGTATTTTCTCCAAACTCCTGATGCATTTTTTAATTGTGCTCTCAATACTGGATCTGTCACTGAGGCAAACTGGAGGGACCCCAACACTCTCTCCTGTTGTCTTCTTGATATCCTGTCGGATTGAAGGAGTCTTTTGACAGATCCTGCTATCTCTTTCCTCTTCTTTGATGGAATGGAAAAGCAGTGTGACTGTAAGTCCCAGTGGACGCCCAGCCACAGGAACTTTTGAGCTGGAGATAGCCGAGACTTTTCCAAGTTGATCTTGAATCCTAAGTGTTCCAAGAACTGGATCACTTCCTTGGAGGCTTGCATGCACTCTTCCTCAGATGCTGCCCACACCAGCCAATCGTCCAGGTAGGCTACTACTTGGATTTGTTTTAGGCGTAGTTGATGAATGACTACATTCGCATGCTTGGTGAATACCCTTGGAGATATGTTTAGACCGAAGGGCATCGCTCTGAAAACGTACTTTCTTTTCTGCAGTTTGAACCCCAGGTAGGGGGAAACTTAACGGTTGATTGGAACGTGCCATTACGCATCCGTCATGTCTATGGAGACTGTGTATGCCCGTTTGGGCAAAAGGGTCCTTATGTGTTGAAGCGTCAGCATTCTGAACTTGTGGTTCACTATGAACTTGTTGAGTGGTGATAAGTCCAGAATGACTCTGAGCTTTTCCGAGTCCTTCTTCAGAACACAAAACAGCCTTCCTTGGAATCTGATGGACTTTGCCTTCCATATAACTCATTTGTTCAGGATTTCCTGAACATATTCTTCCAGTATGGGGGTTGAGTGTTGGAAGAATTGAGGGAAGTTTGGTGGAGTTGAGCTCCAACTCCACCGTAGTCCATTCTTGATTAGGGTGTGGGCCCAGGGATCGAAGGTCCAACGATCCCGGAAGAGGAGAAGTCTCCCTTCTACCGGTAGCATCTCACTTGGAGTGCTGGTTGGAGGACTTACCTCCTTGGCCACGTCCACCTTTGTTGCCCCTACCTCTGAAGGGGCGTCTAGAGGATCCTCGAAACGAACCTCGAGACTTCGGCCTAAAGGTTATCGATAGCCTTCGAATACTGGGGTGAACACAGGCGATTGGGTCGCCAGCGTTTGGAGCACCAGTTGGAAGGTGGTGGTTGGTTGTGCCACCGTCTGGGGCACCGTTGCCATGGGAAGCTGTTGCTGTTGTCTTGGCCGAGAGGGCACTCTTGGTCGTTTTGATTTATTCTTCAGCTGGGGACCCTCATCGGCGGAAGATTTCCTTTTAAAAGACAAGCCCCACTTGGAGAGGAGATTCCTGTTTTCCGTAGCGGCTTTGTCCGTGAGGTCTTTGACCACTTCACTTGGGAAGAGGTCATTTCCCCAGATATTGGAGGCTATCAGCTTCCTTGGTTCGTGCCTCACTGCAGCCGAGGTGAACACGAACTCTCTACAAGCCCTTCAGGCTTCGATAAAATTGTACAGGTCCTTGGTGACTGTCGCCAAATGAGATTTGGCGAAAACCATGCACATGACTGGGCTGTCCGGGATGCTTGCCATAGTCTCTAGGCCAGTCTGCAGAGACATGGAAGCAGCAAGACCTTCTCTAGTCTCCTGTTCCCTGTGCAGGAGTGAGTTTGACAGCTTCGGGAGGTCTTCGCTGAACTGTCGTCCAGCAATATCTGCCTCCAGCATCCCAATTGTGAAGGTGTTGTGGACATCCTTCCAGTCTTTATCGTCTGATGGAAAAGCAAAAGAAAAGGGTCTACACTCCTCCAGTGTAGGGCAAGGATTCCCTGCCTTGACTGCCTTTAAGGCTGCCTTAAAACCTTTGTCCATAAAGGGGAAGGCACGTTTGGGGTCAGCAATAAGGGACGGGTGTTTTTTGCTGAGAGCCGGCACCTTGGAGTAGCTCCAAGGTGCCGGCCCTCTCTTTCAAGGTGGTTGTATATAAGGCCTGGGCCTTAGAGAGTTCGAGGACAATCGTCTCCTTCAGCTCTGTCTCCTCATTGGATGCAGGTTCCGTCCTCAGACGGACATAGCAATCCGGATAGGCCCCTTTTCTGGGCCAAAACTCAATTTCCTCTACTGGGACAGTGCCCAGTTTCTCCGAGAGGAAGATCCTCCCCCCCGACATTGGCATATGCTCTGCGTATCTTCAGGGGTTAACGTCAGAGAAAGCTGGGATATCATTGACGTTTAGCTTCTTCGGGGCTAAATGTGTTGCAAGCAGCTGATGCATTTCCGTCCGAAGAGAAGCTTCTTTCTCGGATGATTTCTTCTGAATGTCTTGCACCATAGACAGCAATGAGTGCAACGTACTCGTGATGGAATCTAACTGGGGTGCACCGAAATCGTTTTGGTTTTCTCGACTTCCGCCTTAGGAGGTATGTCTTCCTCTTGATCAAGTTCCTCCACTAGGAGATTGTTCTCAGTCTCCTCCGAGACAACAGACATGTTGTCCTCCAATTGGATGCCCTACAAGGCGTCCGATACGTCAGGTTCTACCGAAATCTGAACTAGGGGAATCTCAGGTCGAGCCTGGAGAATGATTGCATCCGAAGATTCCCTAGGGAAAAGACAATCCCTCATCCTTTTATTAAGAAGGTATGGGCCTGTGGTGTTCTTCTGAAAACCCCTGACCCATTTTCGCAGCGTGTCCCTTGTTGCATCCCTTGACTCAGTACACTTTTGGTCATCAAAAGCCTATTTCACCCGTTTGCCACAAACAGTACATACCTGTGGGTCCCAGTACTCGAGAGCCCCCTTGGTCACTGCGCAGCGAGCATGGGCTCTGCATGCGTCATGGCCGTAGAAGTTCTTACTACGGACCCTACAAAAGTTGTTCCCGCACTCAGGATGCTCCTCCTGTAAGGAAAGAAAGCATATAAGTATTTGGTGAAATTCTCATATTTCAGCATACATATTTTTAATAATATTAGCTTGGATAGAGTAAGCTAGACAATAGAAAAGACACCTAGATGTGTTTCCTGTCCAGCCCATTGCTATGACCTCCTCCAATATTGAACACTAAATTCTTAGTAAATTTTTTTCGGGGAAGATGATATCCTTTGCTATAAAGTGTCTTCTTAACACAGTCTTCCAATGTTCAATATTGGGGATTAAAATAATGGTTGATAACCATTAAAAGTTAGAGAGAATCTCTCTCTTATATGTGATGGTCTCACAATAGGCTGGCCATGAAGTACCTTGTAGGTTGGAAAAAAATTTTGGTCTACAGCAATGACTGGCGGCGGCATGCCGCCATTCCTGCCGGGCCTGCCGGGATATGCCGGCCTGTACTGGGCTATTGAAGGCAGTTACCGTCTTCAGAGTAATGAACGGCAGGTCGCCAGCAGCGGCTCTGTCGGCCAGCAGCCAAAGGATCCTTCTATTAAGTAGGACCCGGCGGCAACCGGCGGCAAATGTCTAGACATTGGGTGGCCGACGGCAGCCGGTCATAGTATGTCCACTGTCGTTGGGTCGTCGATCGTTGACGTCCACGGCAAGTGGCGGCAGGGCAACTGTCAGCCAACAGACAACCAACATGGCCGCCAGCAGCTACTAGCTGCCGACAGTCGGCCCAGTATAAGGAAAGTCAGAGAAAAAGAGAGAGTATGGAGGAAGGCAAAGGCTCCGCCTTGCCGGCCTACATCCAGAATGAGGGTTCACGTTGAAGGGGGAATTATATTCGGGCTTCCAATCAACCATATCCCATCCATATGGGATATGGAAGGCAGTCCAAGGGAGGACTGAAGAACACTCTAAAGACTATGAGGGTACCTGCCGACAGCCGGCTTGGCCGGCAGCAGACAGGGAACCTCAGGCCAATTCTATAGATTATACGTAGGGTCAAATATAGAATGACGGCCAGGGAGGGTGATGGCACATCCAACACGAAAGAGACAGCGGGGAAGGGGTAAATGTCCTATAAGTAAAGTAAGGATTCTGATCTCATAAAGTAACCTCAAGTAGGGGAAATCATTTCCCAGGTTGGGTTAGTCAAGTGAGAAAGCGGCACACAGGACACAATCTCGCAAGAGAACAGAATCTCGTACCAGAGATCTTAGGCAAGGAAGAAATCATTCCTTCGGTCTAAGATCTACTAGCACAGGACTGTCTGCTAGACCAAGAAAGGGGGAATTGTTATACAAAAACCTCCATGTATGGTCTAGGGAGGTCTAGCCTCCTGTAAAGACAACTTAACCTGACTTGGGAAATAATTTCACCAAGACAGTAAGATGTCTAACACAGACTTTTACTCTGAAGTCCCGTTCTAGACTCAAAACCCACACAGTGGTTAAGAGAAAGAAACGAAACACCCAGTAAACTTTGCCAGAACTCAGTTCAAAGCAAAGCTAACCGAGGATAGCCTAGGCTAATCAGAGGGAAGGGGAATTGCTCTTAAATCTTGCAAAGAGATTAATATCGACTTAAAGGTATAGGAGGCGACAGTCCCCCGTAAAAGACAATACAAGAGCAATTGGGGACATGTATGAAAGTATACTAACGCCCCTAGGCTAGTAGTCTAGGAGCATTGAGAAACGTTCACCGAAACTCTTTGTATACTATCTTGGAAGAGGAAAATCTTATGCAGTAATATCATAATTGTATAAAATATTGCCTGAGCTTTGATAAAACTTTACCTGGAAGGTTACATCATGCATAAAGTGTGTAGGTGCCTAGGCTAGGAAGCCTAGCACTCGTGAGGCTCGATCATAATAGCCAAATCCACGACAACAATGACATAATATAAAAATCCCTAGCTAAATATCTAAATAGCTAAAGTTATTAAAGCAAAAATGCCGGGAAAGTCGTTCTGGCTAACTATAAGTACAACAAAGAACGACTGCGTTCATAATGCCATCCGGCTGGCAGCAGCTCTGGTTACGTTAATTACGATCTCAAACGAAGAGTAAAACTGGCAAGAGCTTACATTTACACAATTCAAAGATATTACTTAACTTTCCAGAAGCAGATGAGGCTGGTGAAGGCATCATCGCAACAAAT
>NC_090748.1:37581566-37584066 GCF_036898095.1 Palaemon carinicauda
TTATTATTATTAATATTACTATTATTACAATCATAATTATTAATGTCAATATTATTAAAATTATTATTTTTATCATTATTATTATTATTATAATTATTTTTATTATTATTATTGATATTATTATCAATATCAATATTATTAAAATTATTATTATTATTATTATTATTATTATTATTATTATTATTATTATTATTATTATTATTATTACTGTTTTTTGCCATACTTTTCATGCACATCTCTTGTCCAACGTCTTACATCACTCATTATAGATGAACAGACATATGATGACTAACATTCAATTGTAAAGCGTATTATAAACTCTTATTAGACTGTTCATGCATGCGGAAATATATTTGTAATGTAAATTTGGAAACAAATGACTCACAATAATGCGCATGTGTAATTTTCTCATCAGTGCAGCCTTTTTACTTTAGCGGAACTCGTAAATATAAGGTTTTGACATAAAATATTCATTCTATTTAAAGATAAATGTAGTAATCATACAGAAGGACCTAATACACATCCACTTTTCATCAACTGGTAAATAAATAGATCCTACTTCTACATCCTTCTCATCTTTTCTCCCTTTTCCATCAGAAGCTTTTTTTCCCTTCCACTCTCGATAATTACCAATAGAATAACTAACATTCTGTGCAATCATCCTCCTTAAAAAGAGATGATTACTCTTCTTGCTCTCTCCTTTGGAAAATTCCCCTACAATAAATGTATCACATAATCCCAATTGGGGCAATTAATTATATTCTATCTTTCATGAAACAGGTAAAAAAATAGATGGCTAAACCGTGTTCACTTTCTTGCTTAGCCTGTAGTTATCTTTCTTAACATATTCTAGAATCCATTACAAAATGATTCTCAGTTTGATCATTTCTAATTTCAATACGATATACTTTTGCAATAACTTAACAGTAAAGATGTTTAATCGTAAAAAAAAAATCTTTATTTAAATAAAATTTCATTCTTCTCCAGTAGTGTGTTTTAAACTCCATTCAATACTATTTTATGTATTTCGAAATTGCTTTCTTGTTAAAGTCACCTAAACAATTTTTTTATTTTCTTATTTTTTTTTTATTATTTCTTCCTATGGCATATCTTTTTCTTGCAGATCATATTATTTAATGGTTCACTGGTTCTTATTTGCATATATTTTTTTTTTTCATTTGAAATTTATGGCACATTCACAAAGATTTTGGTCGTCTTTCCAGTTTTTTTTGTTTTTGTACTTATATTCCAAATTAATCATTATATTGATAACGTGTTTAGTCACATATAAGGTTAAGTGTATGTCTGCATATGTGATCTTATATTGGTTACAGATATTGGAACATAACATGAGCTGCAACTTCTGTTGACACATAGTTCCATAACCCTGTTACCATTCTTTGTTCATTATATGCAGTTTTAACCAGAATTAAATTTAAATAACTCATTATTAGAGACGTTAGTCTTATGACTTCCCCAAATATGCTAGTAAAGACCAAGTTATTCTAAAATACATCACCGACTTTCTAGTATTTCTGGCCCTCTTAATTAGGTTGGGGGTGAGATTCCCTAGGTCCTTTAGGCCAGTTATCACCATCACAATTTTGGTTACCTCTGATGATCTGGAACAGTACTTATATCCAGCACTAATTTCCGATGAAAGAGCCATATTCATAAGCCAAGCATTTTACAAAAAAGATTGAGAGATAGTTTTATGTCAAAAGAGTATATGTTATTGAATAATGATGGAATGCATCATTAGGGCAAATAAATCATTCAGATTTCATACTAACAAAACAATATAAAGAAAATGATACTGTCCATAATTGATTGGTATTTCATTTACAAAGAGCTAATTCATCGTTAACTTTACACGAAAACTATTCAGTGATCGTTTTAGCACCCTATTTGTCGGTAGATTTTAGCCAAGCTATTCTTGTTGTATCATCAATCTAAAATTCCTCATTAAAACGATTTTACCCATTTCTAGACTGAGAAATAATTTTGTAACAACAAAAATATATATAATCCAAAGGATGTGAAAATATATCTTAGGGAATTATTGAACATACCCGAAAACTGTACAAAGCTTTTCTGGAATCTGGAAAAATGATTATAGATCTTTCATTCTTACAAATATACCTATTGGACCTGTTTGTTTTGAGAATATATATTTCTAACACTTAAAGACTTTTATTTATGTGATCACAAATTTCTGGCTGCTTTATTTTATTCCAGGACTCTGGGAAGGTATTCACTCTGTCTATTACTTTATTCTAGGAAGGTCTGCCTACTTTAAGAAAAGGAGAAAGGTAGAGTAAATTGATAATGCAGATATTTCTCACCCTTTTGAAGAATTAACATGGGGAGAAAAAGAATAAACTGGAACTTTTCAGTGAATGAGGTGAATTGTCTAAAAATATGTCCTGGAATAGGCTGAAAAATTAAGTGCTTTCTTGAAAAGAAGTCTTATATCATAGTCTGAGCTATGAAAACAATA
>NC_090748.1:37589066-37591566 GCF_036898095.1 Palaemon carinicauda
TAATTATATTTTTTTCTCATTTCAAATCAAGAGGCCTAAGGGGATTAAAAGCATTTATGTCCAGCTGACGGACATGAGAAAAACACAGATAACGTTTTACCTTTCCTTCAAAAAATTAAAATAAGCTAACTATTAAAATCATGAGTTAAAACAACACCGTCATATCATACCGAGACATTTGTAGCAACTGAAAAAAAAAAAAAAAAAAAAAAAACTACTCCTGAGTTTGATGATGATGATGATGATTAGCAATAGTATACCATTATAACTAATGTTTTAATCATTATTTTCTTCTTTTACATTGTCCTTTTTATATATAAAGAATTTGTAAATTTTTGGGGAGAGCAAAGTTAAAATCAATCTGTTTTGAATATGAAGGTTATGACTATTAGACATTTGAGTTAATTATATGTGGAATGATTAAGCATTTATCAATAAAACTATAATTGCTTAAGCAAACTATTCAAACAATTACACGTTTACATAGCCTTATAAATTCCTCTTGAAGAATTATAATAAAATTAAGGTGCAACGAAAAAATTCTCTTTCTTTCCCCTCTTTATCTAACTTCAAGCCCTCAGACATACATCCTTAACAATACCAGGGAAGCAATCACTTGGAATCTATCCTCACTGTAATAGTTTCTCAACTCTGTCACATAAAGAAAAAACGTCAGAACAAAGAACCTAGTTACCATGGCCCATAATGCTGTTAGGATTTAATATTCCTCGTTTTCTTATCAAAGAAAAAAATATCTGCGCATATTTTAAGAAAATTTTTCCCGGTTTTTCCAAATATATACGAAACATTCTTTCGGTCTTCCTCCTATTGTATCAAGAAATATCCATCTATAATCTGTTCAAATAAATCTCTGCAATCAATTTTGCATCTAGTTAACAGAGAATATACCCTGGATAGGTACGGTGGGTCGTTTGCGACCCCGAGCGTCAAAAAAAACAGGTTTTTCTCACGTGACTCACCCCTGTGACTGAATTTGTGGGTGATCGACCTGCAGGAGGTGTCTCCCCTACACGCTCTAGTAGTGTCCAGATGTGCATTGCTGTAGCTGTACTCCTTCCCCGATTTCTGAGACGCGTCGGGGTCGTTCGCGTCCGAGTTTACCCTTCTGAGGTAGTTTGCATAATTATCAAAGTTATTACGTATTATGAAATTGTCGTAGAATGGTGCAACTTGTATAGGTTATCAGTTGTGGAAAGTCTTGGGGGATTGTTTGGCTACCATGTGCATGTTTTTTTTTTTTTTTTTTAGTTAAAATGTCGTTCATCACCACGAGGACCATTTTACCGCGAGTGCCCTTTTTTCATTTTTTTTCATTTTTTTGCCAAGTCATTTTTCCGTAAGATATTGCCAAATAGTGTCGTAAAACTTTTGCTTGTTTAGTGTTGGAAAGTGTGTCTAGATGATCTGGCTACCCATGCATGACTTTGTTTTTGTCAGATACGACGTAGTTATTGGTATATTGGGTATTTAACTGCGGTTACCAATTTCTGTTTTTTTTTCAATATTTGTAAAAATTACTACGTAGTAAGGAATTGCCGTATATTATTCATTTTTTTTTCATGTTTATGTGTTAGAAAGTGTGCCTTGATGGTTGGGCTAACACGTGCATGTCTTTTTTTTTATCTGAGATGTCGTATATTAGAATGTCGGGCATTTTACCGCGAGTGTCCCTTTTTAATTTTTTTTAATTTTTTTGCCAAGTCATTTTTCCGTAAGATATTGCGAAATAGTGTCGTAAAACTTTTGCTTTTTTAATGTTGGAAAGTGTGTCTAGATGATCTGGCTACCCATGCGTGATTTTGTTTTTGTCAGATACGACGTAGTTATTGGTATATTGGGTATTTAACTGCGGTTGCCAATTTCTGTTTTTTTTTCAATATTTGTAAAAATTTACTACGTAGTAAGGAATTGCCGTATATTATTGATTTTTTTTTCATGTTTATGTGTTAGAAAGTGTGCCTTGATGGTTGGGCTAACACGTGCATGTCTTTTTTTTTTTATCTGAGATGCCGTATATTAGAATGTTGGGCATTTTTCCGCGAGTGCCCCTTTTTATTTGTTTTGCATTTTTTTGCTTAGTCATGTTACCGTAAGGAATTGGCAAGTAGTGTCGCAAAACTTATATTTTTATAGTGTTGGAAAGTGTTTCTAGATGATCTGGCTACCCATGCCTATTTTTTTTTTAGCCAGATATGGCGTATATATAAGTATGTGTTCGATTTTCCTGTGATTGCCATTTTTTCGTTTTTTCCCATTTCTTTCAAAATTACTACGTACTAAGGAACTATTACAGAGTAATATTTCATTTATATGTTTATTTGTCGGAAAATATGCCTTGATGGTTTGCCTAGCACGTGGCTGAAATTTTTTTTTTCTGAAATGCCGTATATTAGAATGGCCATTTTTCCACGAGTGCCCCTTTTTATTTGTTTTGCATTTTTTTGCTTAGTCATGTTACCGTAAGGAATTGGCAAGTAGT
>NC_090748.1:37601566-37609066 GCF_036898095.1 Palaemon carinicauda
GGATCAAGAAAACCTATTGGTAGTGTGTACTGTTGGTAGTAATAATTAGACGAACGTATGATATTTGAGCTCACCTCACCCATATATGATGATATATCATTGTTGGCAAATTTAAATATGTTCATTAAAATGCCATCTAGGGAGATATCTATGAAGTAGGTACTGTTCTTGGTGATTTCTTGTGCAAACAAATTAACGTTTAAAAGATGGCATATTAATGATAACATGTAAACAATATCACTCACTAGATATTGTATGATCCATTAATGGATTATGTGTTGATAACAAAAAGAATGTTTGGAAGATTGAAAGACGTGCACGTGTTTAGGGGTATGGCTAACGGTATGTCTGATCATTTTTTGGTGGAAGGAAAATTGGTTGTAGCAAAAGAGTGGGGGAATAGAGTAGGTGGATGTAAAAGGGAGCTAGTGAGGGTTGAAGAGCTAATAAAACCGGGGGTAAAAAGTAAATATCAGGAAAGGTTGAAAATGGCATATGACGAGGTGAGAGTAAGAGAAACTGGTAATTTAGAGGAGGAGTGGAAGTTAGCAAAAGAAAATTTTGTTGGGATTGCAAGTGATGTATGTGGCAAGAAGGTTGTTGGAGGCAGCATGAGGAAGGGCAGTGAATGGTGGAATGAAGGAGTGAAGGTAAAAGTGGAAGAGAAAAAGAGGGCTTTTGAAGAATGGCTGCAGAGTAATAGTATAGAGAAGTATGAAAAATATAGAGAGAAAAAGGTGGAAGTAAAGCGCAAGGTACGTGAGGAAAAGAGGGCAGCTGACCTGAGGTGGGGTCAGGGACTGGGTCAGTCATATGAAGAGAATAAGAAGAAGTTTTGGAAAGAAGTGAAGAGAGTAAGGAAGGCCGGCGCAAGAATTGAAGAGGCAGTGAAAGATGGAAATGGAAGGTTGTTAAAAGGAGAGGAGGTAAGGAAAAGGTGGGCGGAATATTTTGAAAGTTTGCTGAATGTTGAGGATGATAGGGAGGCAGATATAATTGCGGTTCCAGGTGTTGAGGTGCCAGTGATGGGAGATGAGAATGAGAGAGAGATTACAATAGAGGAAGTGAGGAGAGCACTAGATGAAACGAGAGTAGGAAAAGCATCGGGTATGGATGGTGTGAAAGCTGAGATGTTGAAGGAAGGGGGTGTGACTGTACTTGAATGGTTGGTGAGATTGTTTAATGTGTGTTTTGTGCTGTCAATGGTACCAGTAGATTGGGTCTGTGCATGTATTGTACCACTATATAAGGGTAAGGGAGATGTGCATGAGTGTTGTAATTCAAGAGGTATTAGTTTGTTGAGTGTAGTTGGAAAAGTGTATGGTAGAATACTGATTAATAGGATTAAGGATAAAACAGAGAATGCAATCTTGGAAGTACAGGGTGGTTTTAGAAGAGGTAGGGGTTGTATGAATCAGATTTTTACAGTTAGGCAGATATGCGAGAAATATTTAGCAAAAGGTAAGGAGGTGTATGTTGCGTTTATGGATCTGGAGAAAGCATATGATAGAGTTGATAGGGAAGCAATGTGGAATGTGATGAGGTTATATGGAGTTGGTGGAAGGTTGTTGCAAGCAGTGAAAAGTTTCTACACAGGTAGTAAAGCATGTGTTAGAATAGGAAATGAGGTGAGCGATTGGTTTCCGGTGAGAGTGGGGCTGAGACAGGGATGTGTGATGTCGCCGTGGTTGTTTAACTTGTATGTTGATGGAGTGGTGAGAGAGGTGAATGCTAGAGTGCTTGGACGAGGATTAAAACTGGTAGGCGAGAATGATCATGAATGGGAGGTAAATCAGTTGTTGTTTGCGGATGATACTGTACTGGTAGCAGACACAGAAGAGAAGCTTGACCGACTAGTGACAGAATTTGGAAGGGTGTGTGAGAGAAGGAA
The DNA here is from genome assembly GCF_036898095.1 of Palaemon carinicauda. Lineage (NCBI taxonomy): Eukaryota > Metazoa > Arthropoda > Malacostraca > Decapoda > Palaemonidae > Palaemon > Palaemon carinicauda. The sequence continues at coordinate 37,603,458 of NC_090748.1, forward strand.
GTTGAGAGTTAATGTGGGTAAGAGTAAGGTTATGAGATGTACGAGAAGGGAAGGTGGTGCAAGGTTGAATGTCATGTTGAATGGAGAGTTACTTGAGGAGGTGGATCAGTTTAAGTACTTGGGGTCTGTTGTTGCAGCAAATGGTGGAGTGGAAGCAGATGTACGTCAGAGAGTGAATGAAGGTTGCAAAGTGTTGGGGGCAGTTAAGGGAGTAGTAAAAAATAGAGGATTGGGCATGAATGTAAAGAGAGTTCTATATGAGAAAGTGATTGTACCAACTGTGATGTATGGATCGGAGTTGTGGGGAATGAAAGTGATGGAGAGACAGAAATTGAATGTGTTTGAGATGAAGTGTCTGAGGAGTATGGCTGGTGTATCTCGAGTAGATAGGGTTAGGAACGAAGTGGTGAGGGAGAGAACGGGTGTAAGAAATGAGTTAGCGGCTAGAGTGGATATGAATGTGTTGAGGTGGTTTGGCCATGTTGAGAGAATGGAAAATAGCTGTCTGCTAAAGAAGGTAATGAATGCAAGAGTTGATGGGAGAAGTACAAGAGGAAGGCCAAGGTTTGGGTGGATGGATGGTGTGAAGAAAGCTCTGGGTGATAGGAGGATAGATGTGAGAGAGGCAAGAGAGCGTGCTAGAAATAGGAATGAATGGCGAGCGATTGTGACGCAGTTCCGGTAGGCCCTGCTGCTTCCTCCGGTGCCTTAGATGACCGCGGAGGTAGCAGCAGTAGGGGACTCAGCAGTATGAAGCTTCATCTGTGGTGGAAATGTGGGAGGTTGGGCTGTGGCACCCTAGCAGTACCAGCTGAACTCGGCTGAGTCCCTGGTTAGGCTGGAGGAACGTAGAGAGTAGAGGTCCCCTTTTTGTTTTGTTTCTTGTTGTTGTCGGCTACCCCCCAAAATTGGGGGAAGTGCCTTTGGTATATGTATGATGATGTATGATGTAGTCATTTAATTATTAACATCCTTTAGTACAATATTATGCAGATTTTCTATGTCTTCTAAACTTGCCCTGATACTAACAAAGATTCCTTATGCAGTTTGGTTCATACCCCTATAAATAACTCTAATTGACTATGAATTTAATTTTGGCAGGTAACAACAGTGAAGAGATTCGCCAACTCCAATGAACAATGTGATTGTAGGAAGAAAAGTTATCTGGAGGTGCAGGCCTACGTATAAAGTGTATATGCCTCTAAAACCATCTCACCAGCACACCCTACTTTATCACCTGGTGGCTGGTATTGGAATAACCATCCAAATCGTTTGTTGATATAGTAAATATTGGAACAGTCCAGGTAGCCACTCGTAGGCAAATACCAAACCCCACTCATGGGAGTTAGGAATTGACATACAGTATGTAATAAATGGTGTATAACGGATTTAAACACTAAATATAAATCGGAGAGAGACAAAATAACACTTTACAGGCTTATGTGATCAATCTTTTAAAATTTCTTATTTGCGCTACAGATATAACTTAGAAAGCGCATATGAACTATGAAAAACAAATATTTGTTAATGCTCTTCAAATATATTTCCTTTTTAAAAACATAATCATTGAATGATTTTACTACGATATTTGGGATGGGAGGTGACTGCTTCCGATTTCATCTGTTGAGTCCCTATAATAAAGTCAGAATTAAGGTTCATTCAACTGCACGCATACACACACACACACACACACACACATATATATATATATATATATATATATATATATATATATATATATATATATATATATATACACACAGACACACAGACACACACACACACACACACACACATATATATATATATATATATATATATATATATATATATATATATATATATATATATATATATATATATATATATATATGTGTGTGTGTGTGTGTGTGTGTGTGTGCGTGTGTGTATATAATTCGTTTGCTTATACAGCAACAAATAACTCTTAATATACAATTGGTCTGCCTCGGGATCAAAGACAAAAGGGGAAATTCATATTGAATTCTATGAGCACAAAATATTCCATAAGAAAAATACTACAAGATTATATTGATAGCGACAAACTGGCACCTATATCAACACTTCCACTTGACCTATGAGTTGTGAATACGTTGAAACATGTACGAGTCTACAAAAACATTTATGTTCTGGATATGTTTTTCATAAAAATTTCAATTTTGGTTACGTGATCAGATAATGAAAAATGTATTAATTTAATTTATTTTAGGACATCATCAAAGACTTTTTTATTTTTTCCTGAGACACAAGTAGTGAAAAAAATCCCCTAAAATGTTGGCAATTACGGAGGAAAATATTTTCTTAACTTCACTTGACTCCGCTTCTTGTTAACTTCCAGAGAAATTAGTTCTCGTCCATTGTAATTTAATAACTGATAACATTGAGCTCGCTTAAGTTCTTGATACTTTTTTTTATCCTGCGCTTTTCCCTTTCGGGCTTCAGAAGCTCGACTTGTGAATTAATTGAATGGTTGATACACATGAAATATCTACGCAAATGATCGTCTGCATTCCCGAGGAAAACTAATTCATATCTTACCAAGAATACTCGAGACAGTGCTTTAGTGATACATTGATTCACACTTAATACAGATGCTATGAAAAATTTAAATCTATTATCATTAAAAAGTTATCCTAAAAAATATCTAAAAAAAAAAAAAAAAAAAGAATCAAGAGCTTCGTTTCTAAGGAAATTAGAATATATACTAAGTAAAGAAAAAAAAAATATGTGTTTAGGGTTGCATCAGACGCTATGAATTTATATAGAACTCAATCATTCTTCTCCAGTTTTTTTGGAACTTCAGATTCCATAATTCATAGTGTATAGCCTCATTTTATATATCTTACTTTATTTCTTTTCAATATTGTGAAGTATGTGAAAGATTCACTCATATATATATATATATATATATATATATATATATATATATATATATATATATATATATATATATATATATATATATATATATATATGTGTGTGTGTGTGTGTGTGTGTGTGTGTGTGTGGGTGGGTGTGCGTGTGTAACCATACGCACACACACAGGACCTAATTTTTTACCATTCCTTTCCTCCTAGAAAAACCCTTATTTTCCAATACTTAAAAACCTTTGATTTTCTTTCAACTGACTCTTGCAATTCTGTGCCCCATCACCATTTTTCCGCTGGTTCTTCCCACCAATTCCTCTGTTTCCCCTATACATATTTCTTTTATACTCATCCAGGTATTCTCAACTCTGTTACCCTGTCCAATCTCAAAGCTCAACCACTTCAGTCGTATGTCACTTACAGTCAAAGCTCAACCACTTCAGTCGTATGTCACTTACAGTACGTCTAAATTGCTCACACATATCTCCTTTAAGGTCACAAACCTTAATTTTAGATCTCTTGTTGGGCTTGGTTTTTCTACCTCTCATTTTAAAATCGATCACTACCAGTCTATGTTGTTTATCATATGCCTCCCTCAGAATCACTTTACAATATCATCACCTTATTTTTGTCAGCTCCTCTAATCAGGATGTAATCTATTTGACTTTCCACTTCTTCACTTTCATTGGATATCAAGTGCTTATCCACCTTCTGTAACCAGATGTTCTTACACCCGATTTCAAAACACTGAGCCATCTCTAGTACTGTATATCCTCATTTCTAATCCCACACCCATGGCCTCCCTGTACCCCCTCATATTAATCCCCTCTCTTCATTCATGTGTGCTCCTATGATGAGCTTCTGTTCATCTTTTATCATTCAAATAACTTTTTTCTAAATAATTCTTATGCTTGGTTTTCTCATCTAATCCGAGAGACATAAGCTGAAGTTATATTTACTATCTGATCCCCCGTCATCATTGAAATCTTTAAAACCCTATCATTTATTTTCTTTACTGACACCACTTTTTCCCTTACAAGTATTAACTACTATCACCTCAACTGTATTCCTTCACTCTGTACTTCCTTTTCCTATCCATCCTGTCTCCTACTCACAAAGAAAATCTATTTTCCTCCTCTCTATCACATCCACTATATCCCTCACTCTTTCCGTAAGAGAGCCAACATTCTGAGTACCTGATCTGATCTTCAATTCTGTCTTTAGCTTCCCTGGCTGCAGTTGTGAACTTTGCGGTACCCGGCGTACATTTATCATGCCAGTAGTGGGATCCTAACACATGTCGTTTAAAGGGGACGTCCAAACCGTCACCCCCATTTTTAATAACATCGAGAAGGGTTTATGATTTGGCAGAGTTTTCCCGATCGTATGAGCTTGCAGACATCAGCCACAGTAATAAGAGGTGAGTCTAACCATTGTCTAGATATTTCAACTGAAAGGAAGCAGTTTCTAAAGTTATTGGAAGTGGGGATAACCTTTTACCAAAAAGCAGAATTTAAGGCAGAAACTGGAGACACGGTTGGTAGGTATTCTTACACAGCTACCATATATATGTACGTGTGTTCTCACACATACAAACAAACAATCAATCCATCAATATACAGTATATATATATATATATATATATATATATATATATATATATATATATATATATATATATATATATATTATATATATATAATATATATATATTTATATATATATATATATATATATATATATATTATATATATATATATATATATATATGTATACATATATATATACATATATATATATAAATATATATATACATATATATATATATATATATATATATATATAATATATATATATATATATATATATAAATATATATATATATATATTATATATATAATATATATATATATATATATATATATATATATATATATATATATTATATATATATAATATATATATATATATATATATATATATATATATATATATACTATATATATATATATATATACATATACATTGCACACTTTTAGTACAGACTTGAATGTGTTGAAGTAAATAATGATTATAAATATTGATATTTTAAATACTAATTAAAAAGAAATATCAAAATCTATTTCAGTGATATACTGTTCAGTAATAATTCACCTGACAATGGTTTTTGCAGTAGACTATCAGAAAAAAACATACTTTGATTAATCCACTCAATATTATTTCAAAAACTATAAAATGTTCCAGTGACTTGCACAATCTATTAATTATTTTATGCGAGTAATATTTTTTTTCTTCATTATGTACTCGAAATAAAGATATATCTTAATTTCGCAAATATGTCTAGCTTATGGAGAGGATATCCATTAATGAGAATAATAGACTACAAATCTCTTGATATTAGGTCCTTTAATCAAGAAAATATTTCTGTTATTGATTTGTGGATTCATATATATGAAAGGATAGAAGAAAATCATAACATTATAACGTTAAAAACATTAAAAAGTTGTGAGTGTGATTATGAATAGAAAATGTAGTGTAAGCATATCATATACTGCACGTTTAATATGAGCTATGACACGAAATGTTCTATTCTATACCTGCTATGTTATGCATTTCATAAAAATTTATATCTTTTTCTCTTGAAATAAGATAAACGCTTGAAACCATATAACATCCGTAATTATAAGGCGATAAAAGAAATTAGGAATTTAATTTTATCCAAAT
>NC_090748.1:37614066-37616566 GCF_036898095.1 Palaemon carinicauda
GGATGCAGGAACGGGCGTGCGATTTTTGGTAGACACGGGTGCTTGTCGTTCTCTTTTGCCAAGGAAACTCTTCAAGGCACGACGTAGTCTGTCTACATCTGCCGACGTACGCTTGGTAGCTGCCAACGGATCTGCGATACCCACCTACGGTTACGAGAACCTCACATTATCGTTCGGAAACGGTAAATTCAATTGGAAGTTTCTCGTTGCTGACGTCACAATGCCAATCCTCGGTGCGGAATTCCTCTCTCATTTCCACCTTCTGGTCGATGTCGCCCACCGACGATTGGTCAACGCAGACTCGTACTTGTCGACATCTCTTCAACCCGCCCCCTCTAACCTCGCACTCCAAATCAGTGCAACCACGAATGCCTACGCCCACCTCCTCACATCGTACCCGGAAGTTTTCCGTCCAGAACTTCGCCAAACGCCCACGGTTCCTGCCAAGCACGGTATTTATCTCTATATCAAGACGACAGGACCCCCAGTCTTCGCAGAATTCAGACGTCTGGCACCGGAACGATTGGCAGCCGCCAAACAGACGTTCGCCGAAATGGAGGAAATGGGCCTTTGCCAAAAGGCCTCCAGCCCATGGTCGTCACCCTTACACATCGCTCTGAAGAAAGACGGCTCCCTCTATCCGTGCGGGGATTACAGGCGCCTGAACATGCAAACAGAACCGGATCACTACCCCCTCCCAAACATTGCCGACGTGACCTCCTACCTGCACAATGCAAAGGTTTTTTCTACGCTCGACCTCCTGAAGGGGTATTATCAGGTCCCTATGAACCCAGAAGACATCCCCAAGACCACCATCACCACTCCGTTTGGTACATACACCTTCAATTACTCCTGTTTTGGCCTTCGTAATGCTGGGGCAACGTTTCAACGTCTCATGGATGGCATCTTAGGGGACCTCCCTTTCTGTGTATATTATGTGGACGACATACTTGTGTTCTCCTCCTCAAAAGAGGAACACCTCCGTCACCTGCGCATCGTGCTCGACCGCCTGCAACAAAACGGCCTTGTAGTCCGGTACGACAAGTGTACCTTCGGCGCCAACGAAGTGTCGGTCTTTCGACACCGTATCACTCCTGAAGGAGTCCATCCCCTCCCTGAGAAGGTAGCAGCCGTTCAGAACTTCCCCGCGCCCTCGACCGTCAAAGCTCTGCAGGAATTCTTGAGCATGATCAACTATTATCACCTTTTTCTGCCAGCCATTGCCGCCACTCTTGCTCCCCTCTACGCCTCCCTCAAGGGCAAGCCAAAGGACCTGAAGTGGGGTCCCCTTCAAGAAGCAGCCTTCTGCAATGCAAAGAAGGCCCTATCAACTGCTGCGGCTCTCACTTTTCCTATCCCACACGCCCCTCTCCTTCTCTCCACCGATGCCAGCGACGTCACTATAGGTGCAGTACTCGAGCAGGTGGTCAAAGGCTCGCCCCGCCCATTGGCCTTCTTCTTCAGAAAACTGTCCAAGGCAGAATCGGGTTATTCTACCTTCGATCGAGAATTGCTGGCGGTGCACTTGGCTGTCCGTCACTTTCGCCATTTCTTAGAAGGTACGCCCTTCGTCATTCGCACAGACCACATGCCTCTGGTGCACGCCTTCACTCGACAGTCTGAAGCCTGGTCCGCCCGTCAACGCCGACATCTCTCCGCCGTGGCTGAATACAATTGCACCCCCCAATACGTCCCTGGGAAAATGAATCCCGTTACCGATGCCCTGTCAAGAAACACGTTGGCTGCTGTTCAACTGGGATTGGATTACAACGCCCTGGCTGAAGCCCAACGACAGGATCTAGAGTATAAAGCATGTAGGACATCCTGCACATCCCTCCGTTGGGAAGACTTTCCCCTCGAAGACTCCAACACCACCCTCCTCTTTGACGTCAGTACTGGTAAACCGCGACCTTGGAATCCTGCTCCCATGCACCGACAGGTGTTTGATTTCATTCTCGGCCTTTCACATCCCTCGTGCCGTTCTACTGCACAGCTGCTGAAGGCAAAGTTAATTTAGCACGGCATTTCTAAGGATGCTAAGGATTGGGTCCGCGCCTGTACTTCTTGCCAGACTTCCAAAGTACATCGACACACGGATTCAGGAGTGGGCACTTTTCCTCAACCTCAGCGTCGTTTCGCACACATTCACGTCGACGTTGTAGGCCCCCTACCCACATCACAAGGACATCGTTAGCTGTTTACCGTCATCGACCGCTCCACTCGTTGGCCTGAAGCCATTCCCATGGAAACTGCAACGTCCGCCTCATGTACATCTGCCTTACTCTCTGGATGGAATTCAAGATTCGGTATCCCTGAGCATATTACTTCTGACAGGGGAACCACTTTCACCTCGCAATTGTGGACCTCATTAGTGAATCTCCTGGGCATCACCCTACATCAGACAATGGCCTACAACCCCGCTGCCAATGGAATGGTTGAACGTTTTCATCGCACCCTCAAAGCAGCTTTGATGTCCCGCTGCAAGGATTGCAACTGGTTT
>NC_090748.1:37626566-37629066 GCF_036898095.1 Palaemon carinicauda
GGGGGTCCGGGCTAGGGGTTGTGATCTGGGAAGTAGGGTCCGGGTGGTTTGCCCCCTGCTAGGGGTTGTGAACTGGGAAGGGGATCCGGTGGGCTTGCCCCCGACTAGGGGTTTTGACCTGTGAAGGGGGGGTCCGGGCTAGGGGTTGTGATCTGGGAAGTAGGGTCCGGGTGGTTTGCCCCCTGCTAGGGGTTGTGAACTGGGAAGGGGATCCGGTGGGCTTGCCCCCGACTAGGGGTTTTGACCTGTGAAGGGGGGGTCCGGGCTAGGGGTTGTGATCTGGGAAGTAGGGTCCGGGTGGTTTGCCCCCTGCTAGGGGTTGTGAACTGGGAAGGGGATCCGGTGGGCTTGCCCCCGACTAGGGGTTTTGACCTGTGAAGGGGGGGTCCGGGCTAGGGGTTGTGATCTGGGAAGTAGGGTCCGGGTGGTTTGCCCCCTGCTAGGGGTTGTGAACTGGGAAGGGGATCCGGTGGGCTTGCCCCCGACTAGGGGTTTTGACCTGTGAAGGGGGGGTCCGGGCTAGGGGTTGTGATCTGGGAAGTAGGGTCCGGGTGGTTTGCCCCCTGCTAGGGGTTGTGAACTGGGAAGGGGATCCGGTGGGCTTGCCCCCGACGAGGGGTTTTGACCTGTGAAGGGGGGGTCCGGGCTAGGGGTTGTGATCTGGGAACTACTAGGTTAAGTTAGGTGTGCTTGTTAGGTTCTGTACCCTTTTACAAACCTTAAAGTTAAATAATCATGTCTTGGCCTGTTTTCAACCATTTACATGAACCATATATTTTTCCAAGTGGTTATCTTGGGCTTATTTTGCATTTCTGACCATCGGTTTCCCACTGGGGTCTCCCATAATTGTCTTCACATAAGAGGGTCTAAAAACTCATGAAAGGGTGGTTTGCCCCAATAATCTAGGTCTGAAATCCATAAAACACAAGATAGCGAGTAAAGAAAATTTATAGTTCATGTATTTGGCTAGAAATTAAAGTATCATATTTTTACTGATATTCCTTTAGAATAAATCTATAAATTTTCAAGACCTCAGAACACGATTTTATGTTAGAATATACATTTTCAGCTCTCCCCCATTGCTGCCTATACCTTTAGCTCTAACCTCATCCCCTTGGTCATTTAAATAGTCCTGCGTGAAAATGATTTGCGTGGTAAAATTGTTACTGTTTTAGTACTGTTTCTCATAGACTGAATTGAACCTAGCGATGAGACTTTAGGGTCATCTAGGGCTAAGGCTTAGCCTGGTTCTTACTTAGAAACAGTAACCCAAATGCACAGCAGATCCTTGGTTACACGGATTCAGATTATAGAGTCTGAAACTACCATTGTTGGTCACACGCCAATTATTCTAGCCGTAATTGATGACACGAACACTGTTCATACAGTCTGTGTTTGATGTAAAACCATTTTAAAGTAACCAAGGCATATATAAACTATTATTTCATTTTATCAAGCTTTTTACTGTAGGCTAATAACAATGATTGAGTAAAAATGGGAGGAATTTTATAAGAGTTATTGGTCAATGATTGTTTTAGGTTAAAGGTTCAGAGTAGTGTGGATAGTAAAAAAAAAAAAAAAAAAAAAAAAAAAAAAAAAAAAAAAAAAAAAAATGCTACCAGGGCATGCTTACATTGGGACAATTCTTGGACATGAACTAACGTATGAATACTATGACCAAAGTACCAGGACTTGAACTGTGCGATACAGTACGTACATGGAGAAAAATCTGTTGGCAGTTTTGACGATGTTTTGGAACATTTCACTAAGATAATGCTGTGACTGATTCTTTTGGTGTCTGCATAAGAAGATAGTTTCCAATATAGTAGGATTCATCAGAGCATACCGGAAAAACTGAGCCCTTCATTTGGAAATTAAAAAAAAAGATGTTTTCTTGCTTTTTTATTCAGTATTAAACTAATTCGCTTAAATCAATTGAACTTGGCTGTTATGAGAGCAGCTACAACACAGGGATCTTCGATGAATTTGTTAGTCTGTGGTTTTAATCAACAGAACTGAGGCTACTTAAACACGCCAACAGGGTTGCTAAAGTGAGTAGATGTAATTTTAGGAGTCACAAGCACAAATTCTGCACGAAATAGATAGTATTTGGCATACATCGAGTGTTTCTTTAGTCAATAGAACGATGATAAAATAACGACGAAAGTGTCTGTGAGGTTCCTGGTACGTTTACATTCCACAACTGAACTGAAGAACTTCTGAAACAGTGACATTGTGCCAAATGAAATTTCATGAAATATTTTTCTTCATAAAAGATATACGTAAGAAGTATAAGAGTAAAACTATAAATAAGAATAAAAATACAAAGTTATTTTGAGGTTATAAATTCAATTGTCAAGCATACGAATGTGAAAATATAGTAATCAAATGATATTTATGGTATAATGATATTTTATTGCAATGGGTCCAGAGTTTATCAGAGATAGTAATGAAAGAAATAAATTACTTTATAGTAAAATTGTAACATATCAGAAAAAAA
>NC_090748.1:37641566-37644066 GCF_036898095.1 Palaemon carinicauda
AAAACATATAAACATATAGTATCAAACATCACACACATACGAGTCCCCTTATGGGGTCAGTGCCATCAGTGTACATTAGGCATTAATAAAGGGTATTATACAGTAGATGGAAGATCTAACTCAATGTTATTATTCTTAAATTATTTTCATTTGATTGTTTGTTAGTTCTCTTGTAGTTCATTTCTTTGTTTCCTCTCCTCACTGGGCTACTTTCCCTGTTGGAGTCCTTGTTCTTATAGCACCCTGCTTTTCCAATTAGGGTTGTAGCCTTGGTCGTAATAATAATAATAATAATAATAATAATAATAATAATAATAATAATAATAATAATAATAATAATAATAATAATAATAATGCAGCGTAACCTTCGCACTAGCTACTCCCCATAAAGACTTTATATATAATTTCTGTTCTTCTTGCAGTTCACCTATCCAACTGTCCTCCGCTGAATGACCCTCTTATTCCCGTGCTTGGAACAAGCGTAAATCCAATATTCAATTAAATTCAACCCAGTCCCTATGGGGCGTCACAAGTTTTCATGGGAGGGGATAAATACTGTATCTACGATATTAGATGAAATAGATATTTGGTTTTTCATTTCCTATGGATATACCTTCCATGCTCTTACCCAATGATATACAGTATGATGGTGTACAATTGCCCATTGATGGGAAAAAATAAATTAGGATTTCCTATCTATATTCTATATTAGGCAAACGTTTTAGATTTATGGAGCAAAAGGAAAAAGGTTACCTCTCTGTTTCAAGCAAAAATTACAAATCACCCCTTTCCTGTTACCATTGTTACAATGCGTGCGACAACATTTGAAGAGTCTCGCACACTCTCACAGAGAGAGAGAGAGAGAGAGAGAGAGAGAGAGAGAGAGAGAGAGAGAGAGAGAGAGAGAGAGATGAGCAGTACAATATATTAATAAATCAGTAAACTGGCAGATAATAACAGAGTTATATTCATCATTGTAAATTATTAGATAGAGGGAAAAATTTAAAAACTAGTCGCAACTCGGGATGGATATTTTTTATGAGATCGGCTTTATCCCTCGTTGGTGTCGCTTCCTATCACTCAATTCCTTGTAATGTTGCTATATTTAACAGCATATTTGAAAAGGCTACATGATAGCTGTGTCTTTTCCATTGTAGATATTGCCATGAAGTTTGGTGGGAACAGAGATATATACTATGTTTCACATCAATCCCTGAAATTTTCATTTGGATATGTAATTATTCTAAGAACATTTTACTTCACCGCCAAAAAATAACCATTCCACCCATATCAAAATAAACGTTTGCTCTTACTTTTCTATGGCAGATATCAACATGATACTTGACATAGACACAGTAAATATCCATCCCATAAACCCCTGAAAGTTTTATTTAGAAATGTGAGGTATTCTACGAGTAATTTACGGCACCGCCGAAAATCATCCTCCCGCGGATATTGAACAAATTAATATTGTGACTTTTTTATAGTAGATATCAATATAAAAATTGGTATGAATGTAGTTCATAAACACCCATCAAACCTTGGGAAAATCATTGGGATATCTATAAAACTGTAGGAGTAGATTGCTACTTCAAACTGATTTGTTAGCTAAAAATCGTCACTTACAAACAAAAGTGATAGCAAGGGCATACCTATAGCAGGTGTTAACATGAAAACAGGCAAAACCAAATCTTATATTTATCTAAATATTCCCTTAAAATTTCATTCGAATATATTTATTGATATATGAGTTATTGACCCTTCAGCCGAAAATATCAGATGGCCCCCTGCCCCCATACATCGCTAATATAAAAGGAAAGGACTGGGCCATGGGTTGTGTGAGATTCATCCACGAAAATTTTGGCATTTCATATAAGGTCGCTCACTTCGGTATCGCCAATAATTTTAAACTGAAGCAAATTTCAGCGAGAGAGAGAGAGAGAGAGAGAGAGAGAGAGAGAGAGAGAGAGAGAGAGAGAGAGAGAGAGAGAGAGAGAGAGAGAGAGAGAGAAGTAAGGGTTAGGGTAAGCGGAGCTTTTTTATAATCTTGTGTTCGTATCATTTATCTTGTTAATCAACTTATGCCTCTTGATACAAGGACAAGTGTCTTTATTCTTCCTAAATTAGTTCCCAAAATCGTGTTTGCACTGTCTGTGAAACCCCCTGTAGTGTCCCCTTATAACTTGACCTAGATCCTCTTAGGTAACATAAATTTGATGGGGATGACAGATCTAACGTACCCAAACCTAATACGTTCAGACCTTATCTGGATGAATGCTTGGATTCCTCTGAAAATCTCCCCCCCCCCCCCACCCCATCCACCCCTCCTTGATAGTGAGGGACAGAAATCATGAAAAAATAAGGGATGTATTTTAAGCTAACATATTAGACTCGTTCTTATTCATTACATTAGGAGGAGACACAAACCATGGGTAATTAATAATGGGAGTTGCTAAAGTTTTGATTTACTTTAACCTGTAAGTAACAAAGAAAGACTATT
>NC_090748.1:37649066-37651566 GCF_036898095.1 Palaemon carinicauda
TACTTGATTTATTGAATATAGTCAGAAACTACATATTTTACAGAATGTTAATGCGTTTACAAAGCATAGGACACATCATCCAATTTTATTTTAAATACATATAAATGCTTTCAGTTTCAGATAATATTTGAAAGCATAGATTAAATTTGATACACTGAAGCAAAATTGATTATTCAAAATACCCATTTCCTTACATTCCCGCTCTAGATGGATTTCCTGGAATTGCATTACGTAGTTCCCTGTGTGCTGGGAAGAAATAAGGTCGTTTGCAAAAGTTCCAAGATGACGAAAAACCTTCTCTTTTCTAGAAATCCAATGAACCTTTGGGATTTCGGGTTTCGAATTCAATTCCAGAGGCAATCTGGTTCTTTATCCTGGAAGTTTCTCCTGCAAGGTAGGTGATGTATGGCTGCAGAGAGAAAGGCGTTTTCCACTTGTTGATGGTTTTCAGCGCAAGAGAGAGATGGAGTACGAATATACAGCATACTTATTTGTGATTAAAGGAGAAATTAATTGTAATCAAACTAAAGTAACAATGTGAGAGTGAATGATATACAAGCAGATGCTCTCTCTCTCTCTCTCTCTCTCTCTCTCTCTCTCTCTCTCTCTCTCTCTCTCTCTCTCTCTCTCTCTCTCTCTCTCTCTCTCTCTCTATCTGTCATTTGTGATAATTGATCTATATGATCATTATAGTCGGAAGTATTTGCCAGTGTACAAAGTTTTCCGAAACATTTTACCTAGACTATGACACAAAAGAGTTGGGTACTTTATTTCAGCTATTGCTGGTTGGGTTTTGCAGTATTTTTACAGATCTGCTTACAGTGCTTTTCATTATCTCATCGATAATTGACCTGAAACGCTGCTGGAGTTCAAATGTTAATAAATGATTATGTTAAAACATGTACCTTTAATATTCAGCAAAATGTCAGTATAATTATTGCACTGTAAATTAAAGTTTGTTTTGTATTCTGATCAACATCCGAATACTTTCAAAACAAAAAGGGATTACTCTTATATGATATGTAGTTTTTATGATATTTGAAAGCAGTACTCAAAGGTTCTTCAATCAATGATGAGCAGACGAATAGGTCCTTTCAATCCAAAGGTGGATTACATTTTCTCATTTCGATAAATTTTTCTAACCTTCCAAATTAACATCAGATTAATTTGTTATCGTACATATGGAGAGACACACATAAGCACACATATTTAAACACACACACACACGCACACACTCACACATATGTATATATATATATATATATATATATATATATATATATATATATATATATATGCAGAAGAACCACAGGGAAAATGAAAATATGAAATATACGATCAAGTCCTGACTAGTTTCGTGATACTTCTTCAGAGGACTGAAGAAGTATCACGAAACTAGTCAGGACTTAATCGTATATTCCGTATTTCCATATTCCCTGTGGTTCTTCTGCATCTGAGCATCACGTTTTCCTGTGACTTTTACGCGCACACACAGACACACACACACACACACACACACACACATATATATATATATATATATATATATATATATATATATATATATATATATATATATATATATATATATATATATATATATATATATATATATATATATATATATATATATATATATATATATATATATATATATATATATATGCAGAAGAACCAGAGGGAAAATGAAAATATGAAACATACGATTAAGTCCTTACTAGTTTCGTGATACTTCTTGAGAGGACTGAAGAAGTATCACGGAACTTGTCAGGACTTAATCGTATATTTCGTATTGTCATATTCCCTGTGGTTCTTCTGCATCTGAGCATCATGTTTTCCTGTGACTTTTACGCGCACACACATACACACACACACACACACACACACATATATATATATATATATATATATATATATATATATATATATCATTACGGATATTATTTTTTTCATAAATATCGACTATATTTTGAAAAGAAAAAAATAGTCAATTAATATTATTCATAATATCATGTCTATATAGCCTAAATTTCTAGAATATAAATATTATTTCATATACTTTAATACTTTGCTTGCGTTAATAGTAAGAAAAAAATAATAATTATAACGAGAGCTCATCAATTCGGTGTGTTTTCATATTATTCATTTAATCTTTATCATATAATTGAGTATTTTATACGACCGTCTCTTATATATCTCCAGTCACCCGTTGAGATACTACCGCTTGATTGTTATTGGGCCCTCTGACATGCCAGGCAGCATTATATTTTATCCGTCTCTCTAGTTACACTTAATTTTTTCTTTACCTACCTATACATTGAATAGTCTGTCCTCTTCTTTTCTCATTCTCCTCAGTCTTCATACCCCTGACAACACTACTAAAATTACCAAACAGAACTTCTTCACTCAAGGGGATAGCTACTGCTTTACTCCTGGTATGGGTAAAAGGCACTCTTAAGATATTTTATTTTGATTATTATTTCTTCTCTTACAGCTTATG